>NC_036863.1:2671776-2676246 GCF_002910315.2 Salvelinus sp. IW2-2015
TAGGTATCCCCCTTTCATTCAGTTGGACAACTGACTAGGTATCCCCCTTTCATTCAGTTGGACAACTGACTAGGTATCCCCCTTTCATTCAGTTGTACAACTGACTAGGTATCCCCCTTTCCCTCAACCCAAATTGATAGTAAATCCTCCTTCAAGTGTACCGTCTCACCCTAAACCCACAGTGGTTCTCAGGAAGAGGATTCACTGTGGACATTTCAATAACATTGATCCCGTATTGGGGTCACTTAGGGTTAAGTGTAGTCAGTACGGTCCCCTGCAGGCCAGGGCAATGTGACAGACTGACAAGGAATTCTGCATCCTCTCTGATGGGTGACATCATGTTTTCTCTCAGAGTGACTGACAGCCAGGAGTCCCAATCATCTGTGAACCTGGGAGTCTCTAACTGACCAGTCCTGGAACACTGTCCCTCCCTCCCACCAGCTTGTTCCCATTCCATTATGTTTCACAATCCCATCTCTCAGGCATCATGTGATTCCTATTGATTTCCAAAGGCTGTGTTGTGTAAGGGTCAATTTGGGTCCAGAGTGGAAAATAAGAGCATGAAGAGATAAGGATGATTGGGGCGAGCCAGGGGTCCAAATATTGATATCGTTTCTGCACCGCTCACTTTTCTAAATCAATCTAATATTTACTGAGGAGGACTGAGGACTATGAGCTCTTGAACAAAGGAAAATGTGTAAATTTCACTTTTTTAAATCTATAGATAAAGACAGATGATTGGGACTCCTGGCTGTCAGTCACTCTGAGAGAAAACATGATGTCACCCATCAGGTTGATGGTTGTTCTGGGTTGTTGTTCTGGGTTGTTGTTCTGGATTGTTGTTCTGGGTGGTTGTTCTGGGTGGTTGTTCTGGGTTGTTGTTCTGGGTTGTTGTTCTGGGTGGTTGTTCTGGGTGGTTGTTCTGGGTTGTTGTTCTGGGTGGTTGTTCTGGGTTGTTGTTCTGGGTGGTTGTTCTGGGTTGTTGTTCTGGGTTGTTGTTCTGGGTTGTTGTTCTGGGTTGTTGTTCTGGGTGGTTGTTCTGGGTTGTTGTTCTGGGTAGTTGTTCTGGGTTGTTGTTCTGGGTTGTTGTTCTGGGTGGTTGTTCTGGGTGGTTGTTCTGGGTTGTTGTTCTGGGTTGATATAACTGTACTTGTGACAAAGAGGGGGAGTGGGACATGCTGCACTGATATATGATATCTTGTGCAGAGAGGGCGCAGGGCGTTGGGAAACATGCTCCACTGATTATACCTGGCTATCCTGTGGTGACAAAGAAGGGGAGGTGGGCGAATGTCCACTGATATCATTAGTGTCATTCTTTGTACTGAGATGGTGAGTGGGCATGTCCGACTGAGTATTCGAATAATCCTATAGCTGAATTAATGAGGGGGAAGTGGGACTGCTCCACTGATATATGATATAATTGTGACAGAGAGGGGAGTGGGACATGTCCACCTGATCGTACACTGACTGCGAGGCGAATGCTGGCTGACCGTTATGGGTACTGGTCTGATAGGGATCCAAACATCTTGTCCCAACGCCACGCACTGCACGCACGCAACACACACAACACATCACACACACACACACACACACACACACACACACACACACACACACACCACCACACACACACACACACACACTACACACACACACACACCCCACCACACACACAACACACACACACACACACACCACACCAACACGAACACCCACGCGAGGCCCAGCTGGAGGCAGCACAGCCAATGTGATTATCAGATAAGATAAGAAGTCTGCTAGATGATGAGTGTCTCTCAGCACCACGGTCCACACAGCACACAGCGGAGGTGGAGGAGGAAGCCATGCTGCAGAGACTCGCTGAGGTCATTAACTCCATACATCCAATGTCCTGTTCATCAGATGAAGCAGCCAGCGCTGAGAGGACTGCCTTCCGTCTACAATTATGACTCAATAGAAAGAAAAGTGGAATGTTGAACAAGCCAAGCGGGTGATCACTGTTCACTTAAGACAGGAGACGCATAGCAAACCAGCGGCAGGTATCTAGTGGTAGAGCGTTGGCCACTTACCAAAAAGGTGGATCAATCCCCACCTGACAAGATGAAAATCTGGTCGTCTGCGCTGTGCAGCAGTTAACCCACTGTTCCCCGGGTGCCGAAAATTGGATGTCGATTAAAGGCAGCCCCCACACCTCTCTGATTCAGAGGCGTTGGGTTAATGGCAGAGAACATTTCAGTTGAAGGCATTCCAGGTTGTTACAACTGACTAGGTATGCCCCCTTTCATTCAGTTGGACAACTGACTAGGTAATTACCGCCTTTCATTCAGTTGGTTGACAACTGACTAGGTATTCCCTTTCATTTTCAGTTGTAAACTGACTAGGTATCCCCCTTTCATTTCTCAGTTTGGACAACTGACTAGTATTCGCCACCTTTCATTCAGTGGACAACTGACCAGGTATCCCCTTCTCATTCAGTTGGACAACTGACTCAGGTATCCCCGCTTTTCAATTCAGTTGGACCAACTGACTAGGTATCCCCCTTTCATCAGTTTGACAAACTGACTAGGTATCCCCCTTTCATGTCAGTTTGTTCAACTGATAGGTTTATCCCCCTTTCATTCAGTTTGGACAACTGACTAGGTATCCCCCTTTCTCCATTCAGTGGACAACTGACTAGGTATCCCCCTTTCTTAGTTGGACAACTGACTAGGTATCCCCCTTTCATAAGTTGGACATGACTAGGTATCCCCCCTTTCATGTCAGTTGGTACAACTGACTAGGTCATCCCCTTTCCTCAACCCAAATTGATAGTAAATCCTCCTTCAAGTGTACCGTCTCACCCTAACCCACAGTGGTTTCAGGAAGAGGATTCACTGTGGACATTTCATAAACATTGATCCCGTATTGTGGTCACTTAGGGTTAAGTGTAGTCAGTACGGTCCCCTGCAGGCCAGGGCAATGTGACAGACTGACAGGAATTCTGCATCCTCTCTGATGGGTGAACATCATGTTTTCTCTCCAGAGTGACTGAACAGCCCCGGAGTCCCAATCATCTGTGAACTGGGAGTCTCTAACTGACCAGTTCTGGAACACTGTCCCTCCTCCACCAGTTGTTCGCCATTCCATTATGTTTCACCATCCATCTCTTCAGGCATCATGTGATTCCTATTGATTTCCAAAGGCTGTGTTGTGTAAGGGTCATTTGGGTCCAGAGTGGCTAAGAGCATGAAGAGCTAAGGATGTTGGGGCGGCCCAGCGGGTCCAAATATGATATCGTTTCTGCACCGCTCACTTTTCTAAATCAATCTAATATTTACTGAGGAGGACTGAGGACTATGAAGCTCTTGAACAACAGGAAAATGTGTACCATTTCACTTTTTTAAGGCTAATATGATAAGACAGATGATTGGGACTCCTGGGCTGTCAGTCACTCTGAGAGAAAACATGATTTGTCACCCATCAGGTTGATGTTGTTCTGGGTTGTTGTTTCTGGGGTTGTTGGTTCTGGATTGTTGTTCTGGGTGGCCTTGTTCTGGGTGGCGTTGTTCTGGGTTGTTTGTTCTGAGGCTTGTTGTTCTGGGTGGTCTGTTTCTGCGGTGGTTGTTCTGGGTCTGGTCTTGTCTGGGTGTTGTTGTTCTGGGTTGTATCGTTCTGTTGTAGTGTTGTTCTGGGTTGTTGCTTCTGGGTGGCTTGTCTGGGTGGTTGTTTCTGGGTGGTTGTTATGGGTTTGTGTTCTTGGGTGTTGTTCTGGGTTGTTGTTCTGGGTTGTTGTTCTGGGTGGTTGTTCTGCGGTTGTTGTTCTGGGTTGTTGTTCTGGGTGGTTGTTCTGGGTTTGTTGTTCTGGTGTTGTTTCTGTGGTGTTGTCTGGGTTGTTTTCCTGGGTTGTTGTTCTGGGTTGTTTGTTCTTGGGTGGCTTGTTCTTGGTTTGTTGTTCTGGGTTGTTTTGTTTCTGGATTGTTGGTTCTGGGTGGTTGTTCCTGCGGTGGTGTTCTGGGTTGTTGTTCTGGGTTAGTTGTTCTTTGCGGTTGCTTGTTCTGCTGTCGTGTTTGTTCTGGGTGGTTGTTCTGGGTTGTTTGTTCTGGGTTTTTTCTGGGTTGTTGTTCTGGGTGGTTGTTCTGGGTTGTTGTTCTGGGTGGTTGGTTTCCTGGGTGTGTTTCTGGGTTGTTGTTCTGGTTTGTTGTTCTGGGCTGTTGTTTATGGTTGTTGTTCTGGGTGAGTTGTTCTGGGTGGTTGTTCTGGGTTTGTTGTTCTGGTCGTTTGTTCTGGGTGGTGTTCTGGGGTGGTTGTTCTGGGTGGTTGTTCTGGGTGGTTTGTTTCTGGGTTGTTGTTCTGTGGTGGTATGTTCTGGGTTGTTGTTCTGGGTTTGCTTGTCTGGGTTGTTGTGTCTGCAGGTTGTTTGGTTCTGGGGTTGTTGTTCTGGGTTGTTCTGGCCTGGCTTGTTCTGCGGTTGTTTGTTCTGGGTGTTGTTCTGGT
>NC_036863.1:2679457-2680839 GCF_002910315.2 Salvelinus sp. IW2-2015
TGGGTTGTTGTTCTGGGTTGTTGTTCTGGGTGGTTGTTCTGGGTGGTTGTTCTGGGTTGTTGTTCTGGGTTGTTGTTCTGGGTGGTTGTTCTGGGTTGTTGTTCTGGGTTGTTGTTCTGTTGTTCTGGGTTGTTGTTCTGGGTGGTTCTTTCACGTATCACGAGGATGATGAAAATGTGTATTTTACGGTGTATAAAGAACAGAAAACAAGCACCAGATATAACCTGTATGGTATCATGGTCTTATCATCTGAAAGCTGCCATTAGAGCTGACACCAACATGTCTGTGTTTCCATGGAGATGGGGGTGATTTTTTGATTAGGGCTGGGCGATACGGCCTAAAACACATATCTCACAATATATATCTAGAATATCTAAAATGTTTTTTCTAAATAAGCTTTGTTGTACAATTTAAAGTTAAAATATACAGCATTTAAAACAGTCAGCAATAACCTAATGAATTCAGAGTTTGTGTAATTATACCTAGGCTAAATAGGAGCCTTACACAGCCATAAAACCCACTAATCATTTAATTATTCTATCAAAAATAGTTTAACCTGCTGTTTTTGCAATAATCACTGATCTGGCTTCCAGGTCGGTCTATAAAAATGCCCTCAAATGCAAATGTTGAGTTGAAACCCTTTGTCAGAGAGGAAGAAGTGATCACTGATCTTTGTTGTTGTGAGTGGTAGGGGGAGGGGCTTGGGAGAAAGACGCGAAGCCGGAGGTTTCATTCTCACCAAAATCTGTCCAAAATAAACCCAATGCATTTCTATGCGCTTATTTTGAACCTAAGGTTGTCGCCTGCCTTCCCGCCTTTGGGACAACAACTCCCATTGTTAGGGCGGAGACATGAGCATCTCATCATTATATACAGATCTCTGGTGTAAATAGGAAGGTGCACAGCACAGAAGGAGCGAACGAGAAGAGACCAAAAAGACAATGAGAACAAGAGAAGAGACGTTCATAAAAACAAAAAATACCACAACCTTGATTCTGCAATACGGGTATTTGGAATATCACGTAAAAACATACATTTGAATTAATCAAATGTATTTGATATATCGCCCAGCCCTATATTTGACCCCATGCTGACCCCTGGGTACAAGCTGTAGACAGATGGGTCACCCCAGGACCTGGCTAATGTGTGGTCAGCAGCATGGGTGCCTGGTGTCACACCCCCATCTAAGAACCGGACAACCCCCTCCCCACCCCCACACTGACAGACACGTGCATTTGGCAAGATATGAAACCAGGCCAGTTTCTTGAATCCCTCGGTGGCACTGGGAGGGATGAAGGCTGCCATAGGGATGAAGGCTGCCATAGGGATGAAGGCTGCCATAGGGATGAAGGCTGCCATAGGGATGAAGGCTGCCATAGGGA
>NC_036863.1:2681334-2684605 GCF_002910315.2 Salvelinus sp. IW2-2015
GAAGGCTGCCATAGGGATGAAGGCTGCCATAGGGATGAAGGTTGCCATAGGGATGAAGGCTGCCATAGGGATGAAGGCTGCCATAGGGATGAAGGCTGCCATAGGGATGAAGGCTGCCATAGGGATGAAGGCTTCCATAGGGAGCGATAATGTCACATACAAATTCTGTATGTAGCACTGCAAATGTGGGCACAGAGATGACCGGGCAGGCTGTGGTGACACTGTAGTGGGGGAAGGGTTGGCATCTTACCCGCAGGGAGGTGATGGTGGTGGGGTCTCGGATCCTCCCTTCCTCGTCCTTCAGGTTGTAGCCCTCCGGTCTCTTGTCCCGCTCACTGACCTTCCACAGCTTCACTGTTTTATCTGCAGGGAGGAGAGGAGGAGGAGGAGGAAGAGGGTGGAGGAGAAGGAGGGGAGGGAGGGGTGGAGGAGGGGAGAGAGGGATGAGTAACAGCAGGCTTGGGATTGGCTAAAGGAAAGGTGTGATGGCCTGGCTGGCTGGCTGGCTGGCTGGCTGGCTGGCTGGCTGGCTGGCTGAGGGAGATAGCTAGCTGTACTAAGGAGAGGAGGGGGACTCAGTAGTCTGCTGTGCTGCTACAGTATTGGAAGCAGGCCACTGCTGAGGGTTGGCATGACATAAATAAATAAGAAATATATCAGCCTCCAATTAACCTGATCAAAGTTCCTGATGCCAGCCTAGCTTGTTCCACTGATGTCCAGGAGTCAGTCTGCTGATTCAAGTTCCCCGTCTAATACATTTACTGAAAGGCGAAAGGAAGGGTACTGCAGTATTGTAAAGGTCACTTCCTGCCTCTGGTGGCACTTAACTCAACATAAAACGGCTGCTTGGCTAACATCAATGGGCCTTACAATACAATAAATAATGTCATGGCGGTAATGGAACCATTAACAAACATGAACATCGACTGGTCTAGTGAGCAGTTAGATATGCTGATGTCACTAGAACAAACAGGAGTAGAAGGTGATGAAAAACCTGATGTTGGTCACACAGGAAACAAAATGGCACCTTATTCTCTGTATATTCTCTGTAACCCAACGTGCAACCAAAAAATAACGTGAGCATTTTAGAACGAATAGGCACGACTCTGCTCACATAACGCCTGTTCCTTCCTAGATTTCACTAGGACTAGCAGTGTGGCTCGCCATTGGTGGAGAGGAGGAGGTGGCTCACCATTGGTGGAGAGGAGGAGGTGGCTCACCATTGGTGGAGAGGAGGAAGTGGCTCACCATTGGTGGAGAGGAGGAGGTGGCTCACCATTGGTGGAGAGGAGGAAGTAGGCGGCGTTCTGTTGAGGCAGCCATCGTATCTTGTTGATCTTCTCCTCGATCTCCAGGCTCTTCAGGTAGTCAAACTCAGGCTCGTGGCTCTGGAAGGTGCTGTAAACATTGTACTCCCCTCTCCTGTGGGGCTGGTTCTTACTCTGAAACAACAAGGATGTTTGAGTTTGTGGAAGATGTTCTGCTATTATTCAGCTATTAAGACATGCACTGCATGACCTAGTCACTACGCACTTTATGTTTGTAAAAACAATGTACATCCAGTCCATTATTACCTCTACTTGTTGTTTTACTAGTTGATTGTTAATATTGTTATTGACTAATGTACTGCATTGTTGAGGGAGCTAGTACATTTTGTTGCACCTTTTATACCTGCTGTAAACTGTATGTGACTAATACAATTTGATTTATTTGATAGGCCAGTGTTTCAGCATGAGGATACAGGGGAGGATACAGAGAGTGGGGATCGTCCTATTTGCAATGAATAGACAACATTTAGGAAACAGCAACCCAAGACTTGCACAGCAGCAAATGTGTCGATGGCCTGGTTTCTGCTTTCTATATCAAGCATAAATACAGGAGGGGGCTGTCAAAAACCCAGGAACCAACAAAGCACGGGGACTGTAGTACGTGGACCAGTCTCCAAAATCCGTCTCCGGTATCGTACGGGTTGACATAACCGCTGACATTGTACAGCCATTTTGCCTCCACATGGTAGAAATTCAAGAACTCAGGCGAAAGCGGGTTAAATCTATTGTAAGGTTGTCAAGATGTGTAGTCAGGGTGGCAGAGATAGCTCAATGGGAACCCAGCAACCTAGCTTCAGCTCAGCCAACACGGCAGGTCGGGTCTCACCTCAGGAAGCTGCACAATCAATAGAGCCAAATCAGATGACCAAACAGGAGGGGAGGGGAGGGTATTAATGGAAACAGATTTGCCTTCTGCGGGGGTAAAGACAGGGGAAGGGGGAAAGGAGGGGGGAGACGGGAGACGGGAGACGCCTCTGGTGTGGGGATTAGTGGATACTATGGAGCGCCTTGAAATCAGCCGGAAAGAAAATGAAGGGAAAGGAGGAAGAGGAAGAAAGGGGGATTCAGTCAGTCAGTCAGTCCCTGACAGGGGGATTCAGTCGGTCAGTCAGTCAGTCAGTCCCTGACAGGGGGATTCAGTCAGTCAGTCAGTCCCTGACAGGGGGATTCAGTCAGTCAGTCAGTCCCTTACAGGGGGATTCAGTCAGTCAGTCAGTCCCTGACAGGGGGATTCATTCAGTCAGTCCCTGACAGGGGGATTCAGTCAGTCAGTCCCTTACAGGGGGATTCAGTCAGTCAGTCCCTGACAGGGGGATTCAGTCAGTCAGTCCCTAGCTCCCCTGACAGGGGGATTCCCAGTCAGTCGATCAGTCCTGAACAGGGGATTCAGAGTCAGTCAGTCAGTCCCTGACAGGGGGATTCAGTCAGTAGTCAGTCCCTGACAGGGATTCATGTCAGTCAGTCCCTGACAGGGGATTTCAGTCAGTCAGTCCCTTCAGGGGGATTCAGTCAGTCAGTCCCTGACAGGGGATTCAGTCAGTCGAGTCCCTTACAGGGGATTCAGTCAGTCAGTCCCTGACAGGGGGATTCAGTCAGTCAGTCCCCTACAGGGGGATCATCAGTCAGTCCTGACAGGGGATTCAGTCAGTTCAGTCATCTGACAAGGGGGATTCAGATCAGTCAGTCCCTGACAGGGGGATTCAGTCAGTCAGTCCCTTACAGGGGGATTCGTCAGTCAGTCCTGACAGGGGATTCAGTCAGTCAGTCCCTGACAGGGAGGGATTCAGTCAGTCAGTCCCTGAAGGGGGATTACAGTCAGTCCTAACAGGGATTCAGTGTCAAGTCAGTTCCCTGACAGGGGGATTCGTCAGTCAGTCCTGAACAGGGGGATTCAGTCAGTCAAAAGTCAGTCCCCTGGCAGAAGGGGAATTCATCGTCAGCCT
>NC_036863.1:2684630-2702214 GCF_002910315.2 Salvelinus sp. IW2-2015
TCACTTAACAGGGGGATTCAGTCATCAGTCCCTGACAGGGGGATCTCAGTCATGTCAGTCAGTCCCTGACCAGGGGGATTCAGTCAGGTCAGTCCTGACAGGGGGATTCACAGATCAGTTCAGTCCTTACAGGGGGAAAATTCAGTCAGTCAGTCCCTGACAGGGGGATTCAGAGTCAGTCAGTCTCCCTGACGGGGGATTCAGTCAGTCAGTCCCTGAAAGGGGTTCAGTCAGATCCCTGAAAGGATTCAGTCAGTCAGTAGTCCCTGACAGGGGGATTCAGTCAGTCAGTCCTGACAGGGGATTCAGTCAGTCAAGTCAGTCACCTGGCAAGGGGGATTCAGTCCAGTCAGTCCCTGAAAGGGGATTTCAGTCCATCAGTCCTTACAGGGGGATTCATCAGTCCATCCCTGACAGGGATTCAGTCAGTCAGTCCCTGAAAGGGGGATTCAGTCAGTCAGTCCCTGAAAGGGGGATTCGGTCAGTCAGTCCCTGAAAGGGGGATTCGGTCAGTCAGTCCCTGAAAGGGGGATTCGGTCAGTCAGTCCCTGAAAGGGAGATTCAGTCAGTCAGTCCCTAACATTCATATTTTCACCACAGCGAGACAGAATATTCAAACGCTGTCTAGTCCTTCCATCCAGCTTCCACAGGAAATGCTATAGGCCTCCCAGAGTCAACCGTAATCTCTCCATAATACCTCCTACCACCACTGAATAAACATCCACAGCCTTTCAACACCACTACTACTACACAGTAACCCCGGGAATGGAACTGGAACACCATCAATGAATGGTAACGAATGTGGCGATGATGTTATTTCATTAAAGGTTCCGTATAGGTTCATTGGATGCAGGTTCATTAGCTAGATCAGCATTTCCCAAACTCGGTCCTCAGGACCCCAAAGTGTGCACGTTTTGGTTTTTGCCCTTGCACTACATGGCTGATTCAAATGATGAAAGCTTGATGATTAATTGAATCAGCTGCGTAGTGTTAGGGCAAAAGCCAAAACGTGCCCCCCTTGGGTCCCCAGGACCAAGTTTGGGAAACCCTGAGCTTGATGTCGAATGGTTAGTGCAGGGCTTTCCAACCCTGTTCCTGGAGAGATACCGCCTTTTAGGTTTTAACTTCAACCCTGTTTCTGGAGAGCTACCTTCCTGTTGGTTTTCACTCCAACCCTGTTCCTGGAGAGCTACCCTCCTGTAGGTTTTCACTCCAACCCTGTTCCTGGAGAGCTACAGTCCTGTAGGTTTTAACTCCAACCCTGTTCCTGGAGAGCTACCATCCTGTAGGTTTTCACTCCAACCCTGTTCCTGGAGAGCTACCATCCTGTAGGTTTTCACTCCAACCCTAATCTAGCACACCTGATTCTAATAATTAGCTGGTTGATCAAATGAACCAGGTTAGTTACAACTGGGGTTGGAGTGACAATCTCCAAGAGGGTAGTTCTCCAGGAACAAAGTTGGAGACCCCTGAGTTAGTGACTCATAGGAAAACAGGATGTGATGTGACGTGATGAGTACGGAGTCTTGGCTGGTCTTACCTCCTGTTCTCTCTGGAACACCACTACTCTCCCTCCCTTGTCCCCGGTCGCCAGCAGCTCTCCAGTTGGGTTGAACTCAACCGTGGATATGATGTCAGCTGGAACAGAAAACACAAATGGAAAACAACATGTTACCTCACTGAGATACACAATACGACAGTAAAGTACATTACCGACCTACTGTATGCCTGAAAGAGTCATGTTCTGTTCCCTTCATCTCATTGACAACCGTGAAATCTACTTTCTAAACCCAACTATATGAAATTGAAGTGGTTAATGACTTGAAATAGGTAGGGAAAGACGCAGAGTGGAGTGAAAAGGTCTACTTTCATGTGATCCTCAAGTCTTTGAAGACCTGCTCTCTCCCGAGCAGAAAGGCCTGCTCAGATAGCATGTCCATGGATCGAATCAATGATGTGTGCTGCTAGCCTACCTCAGGGCTGATGAAAGGCCTGGACCAGCACTACAACAACCTGCAGTCTTCACAATACCACTACCCCCTCGCACCACGCTTGCCCCTCACTGTCACCAACCCATTCATATGCAAAACCCTCTCACACATCTCCCAGACACACATCACATCTCTACAATAACATGGAATGGTGAACATGGAGAATTATACACAGAGATAGCCTGCTGCTTCCGTCTGTGGCAGGGACGCGTTCACAATAGGTTGCCACAACTCAATCGCATGAGATCAGATACAAATGACATCTTTACTTCCATACGTCGCACACTCGGGGGCACTCCATTCTGTGGTTGACAGTGAAATTTCATGACAAAGGAGCCACCCCACACCCCCTCTCTTTCTCTACAATATTAAAGATGATAGATAAATGCTATACTCGTGTTCATATATAGGGATGGGAGATAGAGTCAGTCTTTACAGACCCCAACAGAGTGGCCAGGCAGCCAACCGTTGACAATGATCCAGAACTATTATTATTATCTGGGAGAAACATACTAGACTTCAGAGAATCCACTAAGACAACACTAACAGACATATGTGTGTGTGTGGGACACAAACGTCTCAATTAACCCATCTCTATTTTAGGGGCTTAGAGAAATGGCAAAGGAAGCTGCTATTTTTGGCTGTCTTGCTTTGTGATGAGGACTATCTAAACCACAGAGGAAGGTAGAGGACTATCTAAACCACAGAGGAAGGTAGAGGACTATCTAAACCACAGAGGAAGGTAGAGGACTATCGTAGCCACTAGAAGGAAGGTAGAGGATATCTAACCACACGAGGAAGGTAGAGGACTATCTAAAACCACAGAGGAAATGGTAGAGGACTATCTAAACCACAGAGGAAGGTAGAGGACTATCTAACCACAGAGGAAGGTAGAGGACTATCTAAACCAAGAGGAAAGGTAGAGGACTATCTAAACCAAGGAGGAGGTAGAGGACTATCTAAACCCACAGAGGAAAGTAGAGACTATCTAAACCACAGAGGAAGGTAGAGGACTATCTAAACCACAGGAAGAAGTAGAGGATATCTAAACACAGAGGAAGGTAGAGGAACTTCTAAACCACAGAGGAAGGTAGAGACATCTAAACCACAGAGGAAGGTAGAGGACTATCTAAACCAAAGAGGAAGGTAGAGGACTATCTAAACCACAGAGGAAGGTAGAGGACTATCTAAACCACAGAGGAAAGTAGAGGACTATCTAACCACAGAGGGAAGGTAGAGGACTATCTAAACACAGAGGAAAGTGTAGAGGACTATCTAAACCACAGAGGAAGGTAGAGGACTATCTAAAACAGAAGGAAAGTCGAGGACATATCTAAACCACAGAGAAGGTAGAGGACTATCTAAACCACAGGGAAAGTAGAGGACTATCTAAACCACAGAGGAAGTAAGAGGACTAATCTAAACCACAGAAGGAAGGTAGAGGACTATCTAAACCACAGAGGAGGTAGAGGACTATCTAAACCACAGAGTCACAGAGGAAAAGTTGAGGGACTATCTAAACCACACAGCACAAGAGGAAGGTAGAGGAACTATGTTAAACCACTAGAGGATTAAGTCAAGGACTATGTAACCACAGGAAAAGTAAGAGGACTATCTAAACCACAGAGGAAAGTCGAGGACTATCTAAACCACAGAGGAGAGGTAGAGGGGACTACTAAACCACAGAGAAAGTCAAGGACTATCTAACCACAGAGGAAGGTAGAGACTATCTAAACCACAGCTACAGAGGAAAGGTAGAGGACTATCTAAAACCACAGAGAGAAGGGTATGAGGACTAATCTAAACACAGAGGAAGGTAGTAGGACTATCTAAACCACAGAGGAAGATAGAGGACATCTATAACCACAGAGGAAGGTAGAGGACTATCTAAACCACAGAGGAAGGTCAAGGATATTGACACAGGGAAGGTAGAGGACTATCTAAACACAGAGGAAGGTAGAGGACTATGCTATAACCACAGAGGAGGTAGAGGACTATCTAAACACAGAGGAAGGTAGAGGACTATCTAAACCACAGAGGAAGGTAGAGGAACTATCTAACCACAGAGGAAGGTAGAGGACTATCTAAACCACAGAGGAAGGTAGAGGACTATCTAAACCACAGAGAAGGTAGAGGACTATCTAAAACCACAGAGGAAGGTAGAGGACTATCTAACACAGAGAAGGTAGAGGACTATCTAAACCACAGAGGAAAGGTACGACAATCTGGGATGTTTAATTAAGCAACCCCTCACTAGGGAGCGTCGATGAGCTGCGACGCTCTGTCTGTTGTGTCTGTCTGTTCTGTCTTCTGTCTGTCTGGTCTGTCTGTCTGTCTGTTCCTGGTCTGTCTGTCTGTCTGTCTGTCTGTCTGTCTGAACAACCTGCTGCCATATCAAAGCCACCACTACTCCCACACAACTCATTGTTCACATTAACAGCCTCTCAAGAGTCCCCGACTCCCCACCCCTCTCTTTACTCAACGTGTAATTTACCACCCTCGAAGAAGACAGAGCCTTTATGGCTGTGTATATGAGTGCATGTGCTGCTGGGTGTTGGTGTATGCTACAGCGATAAGCTCTGCTATAACAGCCAGCAGAGGAGATGTGTCTCTAAATGGAGGAGCTGTGTGTCTAGTATGCATAACCCTCCTCACCCTCCTCACCCTCCTCACCCCCAACACCCAGTCTATCAAGTAACATCCTCTGTCTCCTCATCTAACCCTGTAGTTTCCCGTCTGCCCACGTCACACACAACCAAAATAACTTAGCTACCCCACATGATCTGTGGACTGAACGTACCAAAACAGTGATTCAGGTCAGGACATCCAGAACTGAGATGTATCACGTAGAATATCGTAGAATACACTGTGAGGTTAAGAGAATCCAACTGGCATGCCTAGAATGAATGGAAGTTGTTTTTTTAGATGAAAAACAAAACGAGTCGATGGTGAGTTTTCCCTCAAGCAGATTGTGGTTCGATCGATTCCTGCCTTTTACACATCTTCCCTGATCTTCCTCTAGCAGATGCATCTGTTTTAGAGGCTGTGCCTGCCTGGCTACACTGTTGCTATGCAATCCTCTCAGAGATAACGGTACACACTCTGTCTAGTGAGCTGTGTGGAGCGGCCTCTCATTTGCAGGTTTAATTTTATTGTTCCAGCGTCTCTTTAGACTTAAAGAGACTAGTCCCTCGCTCGCACACACACGTGCACGCACGCACACGCATACACACACAGACACACGCTAACAGAGTGCTAAACCGGCAAAGCTTGGTCCTGATTAAAATAATTAACATTAAAACAAACAAGACAAAGCTTTTAAATAATTATGTTTTTTTTCAGGAGCAGCATGTCAGAAAGAGAGAGAGGTGATGAAAGGAAAAAGACTATAGAGTGTTTTGTGTTTTTAAAAGAGAAGAGAGAGAGAGAGAGAGAGAGAGAGAGAGAGAGAGAGAGAGAGAGAGAGAGAGAGAGAGAAAAGGAGAGAGAGAGAGAGAGAGAAGAGAAGAGAGAGAGAAGAGAGAGAGGGAGAGAGAGCGAGAGGAGGAGAGTGAAAGATAGTGGGATGAAAGAGAGAGAAGACTGGGTTGTTATATGTTTACCCTAGTGCACCTCCATGTTGTCTGCCTGTGTAGGAGATTTAAGGTTCCATGACGACCTCCTCCTAAACTAGCAGAGGCTGAATGAGGAGGACTTTGTTCTTGGGCATTGAATTGGCATCAGCAGACTGCATCTTCTCTTTGCTACTGCTCATATTCATATACACTATACTCCCTTCCCTGTACACATACAGTACAGTGCTTCAGAAAGTATTTACACCCCTGACTTTTTCCACTCTTGTTGTGTTAAAGCCTGAATTTAAAATGGATTAAATTGTGAGCGTGAAAAACCCAGCAGCGTTGCAGTTCTTGACACACTCAAACCGGTGCACCTGACACCTACTGCCACACCCCGTTCAAAGGCACTTAAATATTTTCTCTTGCCCTCTGAATGGCAGCCAGACACAATCAATGTCTCAATTGTCTCAAGGCTTAAAAATCCTTCTTTAACCTGTCTCCCCTTCATCTACACTGATTGAAATGGATTTAACAATTGACATCAATAAGGATCATAGTTTTCACCTGGATTCACCTGGTCAGTCTGGGTCATGAGCATGCTTTGGAAACCTCACTACTTCTCCCCCAAACAAACTTGAATCTGTGACATCAAGCTCCATATAAGGCATATCGTGACATTTCTATATAGCAGGGTTTTCCCTCACGAGGGTGCACGTGCACATGCACAGTTGTTACCGTCCTCCTGCTGTGGCAGCCGGCTACATAAAATAACGATAGAAAATAATTGCAAATATTCAGGTGGAAAGAACACAGAAAAGCTCACTCGATCGTATGCCTTCAATAAAACAATGAATTGGCCACAGTTTGCAGATTTGTGACTCATACATTCACTGACAATGGAGCAGAGTGAGGCCTGCATCCAGCAACGTCACGAGTCACGTGACCCGTGTTTGCAGCTGTCTCAGTTCTGCACTCCAGAGGAGAGAGAGGATAGAGGGCAACCTTCACTGGATTTTGGGTAAACTTCTCCTTTAACACCACTGAGGTAATACATCTGTGACCAAGTGAGCCAGACACAATCCTCACAGCCTCCTCTTGTAAACCAGACTGGAAAATATTCTGTGTCGACGATGTAAAAGCAGGATGTGTGTCTCTGAGGTCACTGTCATTTTAATAATGGACACTAGTCACTTTAATAAGTTTACATACTGCTTTACTCATTTCATATGTATATACTGTATTCTACTGTCTTTTATCAATGCCATTCTGACATTGCTCATCCTAATATTGATATATTTCTTCATTCCATTATTTTACTTTTAGATTTGTGTATATGTGTGTGAATGTTAGATATTACTTCACTGTTGGAGCTAGGAACACAAGCATTTTCACCCATACACCTCGCGTGAATAACATACTGTGCTAAATAGTGTATGTGACCAATAACATCTGCTAAATGTATGTGTATGTGACCAATAACATCTGCTATATATGTGTATGGGACCAATAACATTCTGGCTAAAATATGTGTATGTGACCAATAACATCTGCTATATATGTGTATGTGACCAATAACAACATTTGATTTACTTTGATTTGAGATAGCTCGTGTTTGCGTGTGTTTGTGTTATCTTATTGTGTTCCAATGAGGGAGTATGATGCTGAGAGACCAAGCACTAAGTGCCAATACAGACAAGACATAGAGAGGAGCTGGGAATGGAGAGCCTCATGAAAGAACCCCCTTTAGCTCGGGACACAACAGTCCCCGATGTGATGCCTGTGACACAACTTGGGCAACTGACTGTCTCTATGCCAAGTGGTACCATTTTTAGCTTAGCACCATGACATGAGCCATGAGTCCTCCTGATTACTGGACAAACACATCAGGCCTGTGTGTGTGCTGCTTATCCCTCACTGTGAGGGACAGCTGTCCTATTGTGTGTACCAAATGCCACCCTATTTCCTATATAGTGCACTGCTTTTGACCAGGGCCCATAGGGCCCTTATATAGGGCACAGGGTGGCATTTGAGAAGCAGCCATATAGTGTGATGGAGAGAGATGTACAGTACAGTCAGCGGTATGGACATCCTGAAAATCAGGGACAGGACAGGATAGAGAAAGACAGGATAGACAGACAGGATTGAGACAGTCAGGTTTGAGACAGACAGGATAGACAGACAGGATTGAGACAGACAGTATAGAAAGACAGGATAGACGGACAGGATCGAGACAGGATCGAGATAGACAGGATCGAGACAGACAAGATCGAGACAGGGCTAGCCAGGACACTGACGGCTTACGTGTGGATAAGCACTATGTTCTCTCCTGTTTCATTTAGCCTATTGGATCCAACACAATTTACAAATGAGGACCGTTATGTAACATCTCTATGTTCAAATAGGAAAGTACAGTTGAAGTCGGAAGTTTACACACACCTTAGCCAAATACATTTAAACTCAGTATTTCACAAATCCTAGTAAAAATGCCCTGTCTTAGGTCAGTTAGGATCACCACTTTATTTTAAGAATGTGAAATGTCAGAATAATAGTAGAGAGAATGATTTATTTCAGCTTTTATTTCTTTCATCACATTCCCAGTGGGTCAGAAGTTTACATACACTCAATTAGTATTTGGTGCATTGCCTTTAATTGTTTAACTTGTGTCAAACGTTTTGGGTAGCCTTCCACAAGCTTCCCACAATAAGTTGGGTGAATTTTGGCCCATTCCTCCTGACAGAGCTGGTGTAACTGAGTCAGGCTTGTAGGCCTCCTTGCTCGCACATGCTTTTTCAGTTCTGCCCACACATTTTCTATGGGATTGAGGTCAGGGCTTTGTGATGGCCACTCCAATACCTTCACTTTGTTGTCCTTAAGCCATTTTGCAACAACTTTGGAAGTATGCTTGGTGTCATTGTCCATTTGGAAGACCCATTTGCAACCAATCTTTAACTTCCTGACTGATGTCTTGAGATGCTGCTTCAATATATCCACATCATTTTCCTCCCTCATGATGCCATCTATTTTGTGAAGTGCACCAGTCCCTCCCGAAGCAAAGCACCCCCACAACATGATGCTGCCACCCCCATGCTTCACGGTTGGGATGGTGTTCTTCGGCTTGCAAGCCTCCCCCTTTTTCCTCCAAACATAACGATGGTCATTATGACCAAACAGTTCTATTTTTGTTTCATCGGACCAGAGAAAATTTATCCAAAAAGTACGATCTTTGTCCCCATGTGCAGTTGCAAACCGTAGTCTGGCTTTTTTATGGTGGTTTTGGAGCAGTGGCTTCTTCCTTGCTGAGCGGCCTTTCAGGTTATGTCGATATAGGACTCGTTTTACTGTGAATATAGATACTTTTGTACCTGTTTCCTCCAGTATCTTCACAAGGTCCTTTGCTGTTGTTCTGGGATTGATTTGCACTTTCGCACCAAAGTACGTTCATCTCTAGGAGAGAGAAAGCGTCTCCTTCCTGAGCGGTATGACGGCTGCGTGGTCCGATGGTGTTTATACTTGCGTACTATCATTTGTACAGATGAACGTGGTACCTTCAGGCATTTGTAAATTGCTCCCAAGGATGAACCAGACTTGTGGAGGTCTACAATTGTTTTTCTGAGGTCTTGGCTGATTTATTTTGATTGTCCCATGATGTCAAGGAAAGAGGCACTGAGTTTGAAGGTAGGCCTTGAAATACATCCACAAGTACACCTCCAATTGACTCAAATTATGTCAATTAGCCTATCAGAAGCTTCTAATGCTATTACATAATTTTCTGGAATTTTCCAAGCTGTTTAAAGGGACAGTCAACTCAGTGTATATAAACTTCTGACCCACTGGAATTGTTATACAGTGAATGTGTGAAATAATCTGTCTGTAAACAATTGTTGGAAAAATTACTTGTGTCATGCACAAAGTAGATGTCCTAACCGACTTGCCAAAACTATAGTTTGTTAACAAGAAACTTGTTGAGTGGTTGAAAAACGAGTTTTAATGACTCCAACCTAAGTGTATGTAAAGTTCCGACTTCAACTTTAAATAAGGTCGCTGAGCTGTAAATCTTTGTCTGATCATCATCTACAATAGGAGACACTCCAACTTCAAGAGTCAGGCTAGGCTACATAGAGTCAGGCTAGGCTACATAGAGTCAGGCTAGGCTACATAGAGTCAGGCTAGGTTACATAGAGTCAGGCTAGGCTACATAGAGTCAGGCTAGCTAGCTAGCTTTGGCCCCATCTCTTGTCATAGCTCTGCGCACTAGCTTTGGCCCCATCTCGTCATAGCTCCGCGCACTAGCTTTGGCCCCATCTCTTGTCATAGCTCCGCGCACTAGCTTTGGCCCCATCTCTTGTCATAGCTCTGCGCACTAGCTTTGGCCCCATCTCTTGTCATAGCTCCGCGCNTCTCTTGTCATAGCTCCGCGCACTAGCTTTGGCCCCATCTCTTGTCATAGCTCCGCGCACTAGCTTTGGCCCCATCTCTTCTCATAGCTCCGCGCGCTAGCTTTGTCCCCATCTCTTCTCATAGCTCCGTGCGCTAGCGTTGTCCCCATCTCTTCTCATAGCTCCGCGCGCTAGCGTTGTCCCCATCTCTTCTCATAGCTCCGCGCGCTAGCGTTGTCCCCATCTCTTCTCAAACACGCCTTTGTATTTTGGTACTGCTGAAGATCCAGCCCATAGAAATACAGCAGCATCAGCTGTATCTTTACGTCCTCCGCTTGTCTTTCCCCATCATTTCAGATTCAATATCTCCTTCATATGCATCGTCGCTGAAGTGCTTGCTACACACAGCGATGCAACGTTGGCAGCAGAGAGTTTGTATCGTCTGCATCTCTTTGTAACTTTTTTCCAAAAAACTGTGAAAGTTGGTGACTTCTTCCCTTGATTTCCTGTATAAAGTGCCGCCAGGGACTGAACACCAGCGCGCTCTTGTTGCCATCTCTTGTTCCACTTTACATATCTAACTTTACCTGCAACAGGCCTATCAACTTTCACACCAGCTCCTTCTTCCTCCAAATAAACTGTGACATCAAGCTCCATATAAGGGCATATCATGAGCAGGGTTTCCCCCATGAAGGTGCTCATGCTCAGTTGTTACCCATCTCCCCTGCTGTGGCAGTCAGCTACATAAAATAATGATATAAAATTATCGCAAATGTTTCAGATTAGAAAAAAAAGTTACATTTACTGACTCAAAACCGATAGTACTTCTGATAAAAATCCCTAATTCAGCTGTACGCTTTCAATAAAACAATCATACATTCACTGAAATCGGCGCAGAGCAAGGCCTGCATCCAGGAACGTCACGAGTCATGTGACCTGTTGCTGCAGCTATCTCAGATCTGCACTCCATGGAGAGAGAGGGCAAACACCACTGAACTAGGTTCAATGTATGGAAACACTTGGGAGTTTCTGGAGTTTAGGAACACTTCTCCTTTAAATCACATTGTTCTACACACACACACACACACACACACACACACACACACACACACACACACACACACACACACACACACACACACCACCACACCCCCACCAACAACCCACCACACACCACACCACAAAACACACACACACACACACACACACACCCACACCACACACACACACACAACCACACAGTGTGTCAGGCCAAGCGCATGCTCAATACTGACGAAAAGCGTATCGGAGAACACAAAGCAGAGTAGAACAGAGCGGGGGGAGGAATAATTACCATCTAAATCATATTCACATTCCACATTGGAAACGGAATTCCAAATGATATCTCCAAGACGGGAAACATGCTGACCTAATTAGGCCCCAGGAGGATCCAGTTTTGAACACTCCTATTCCCAACGTTTTCTTTCCTTATCATCAGAGGAGAACCTGGTGGAAAAATTCCACCAAAAAGAGAATGGAATAGTATAAAGATTCAGAGGGAATGATGCGCCAGAGGTGAATGTTTTTTCTTCTCATTAACAACCAAGTTCTATATTGCTTCTTTATTGTGGACAAGGATGCTGAACACAAAATGCACACACATTGTTTGTCCTGTTTGAGGTAAAACAACAACTATAAGAACATAAATATTCAGCTATACATGTGTTTCATACTGGTATGATGTGTGTGCTCCGCTCCCTACATGTAATTGCTGTGAGCATTTTTTAATCAAACAAAAATCAAAGTTTACTGGTCACGTACACAGATGTGCATCTTGTCAGATATTCACCATCTGTTCATCAAACAGAAAATCCTCAAAGAAATTTAGAATAAAGTTCTGTTCTGTTTCCGCTCTGTGTGTGTGTGTGTGTTGTGTGTGTGTGTGTGTGTGTGTGTGTGTGTTGTGTTGTGTGTGTGTGTGTGTGTGTGTGTGTGGTGTGTGTGGTGTAACCATGAGTGTGTGGGACAATCTCACTCACTACTGGTGGAATCGATGGGTGATATATTGGCAGACACATTGTGATTTCAAAGGCGGATTCCTTTTTTCCATGATTAACCCATTAGATTGAAAAGCTGCCGCGGTCATCCCCCTCTTCAAAAGGCGGAGACACTCTAGACCCAAACTGTTACAGACCTATATCCATCCTGCCCTGCCTTTCTAAAGTCTTCGGAAAGCCAAGTTAACAACAGATCACCAAACCATTTCGAAGTCCCACTGTACCTTCCCCACTATGCAATCTGGTTTCCGAGCTGTCATAGGTGACCTAGCCACGCTCAAGGTCCTAAACGTTATTAATAACCGCCATCGATAAAAGACATACTGTGCAGCCGTCTTCATCGACCTGGCCAAGGCTTTCGACTCCATCAATCACCACATTCTTTGTCGCAGACTCAATAGCCTTGGCCTCAAATGACTGCCTCGCCTGGTTCACCAACTACTTCTCAGATAGAGTTCAGTGTGTCAAATCGGAGTGCCTGTTGTCCGACCTCTGGCAGTCGCTATGGGGTGCCCACATGGTTCATTCTCGGGCGACTCTTTCTCTTATATATCAACGATGTCGCTCTTGCTTCGGGTTGAGTTCCCTGATCCACCTCTACGCAGACGACACCATTCTGTATACWTCTGGCCCTTCTTTGGACACTGTGTTGACAAACCTCCAAATGAGCTTCAATGCCATGCAACACTTCTTCCTTGGCCTCCAACTGCTCTTAAATGCTAGTAAAACGAAATGCATGCTCTTCAACCGATCGCTGCCCGCACCCGCCCGACTAGCATCACTACTCTGGACGGTTCTGACTTAGAATATGTGGACAACTACAAATACCTAGGTGTCTGTAAACTCTCCTTCCAGACTCACATTAAGCATCTCCAATCCAAAATTAAATATAGAATCGGCTTCCTATTTCGCAACAACTATAACGAACGTCGTCGGGAGAAGGAGAAGAGGACCAAGGTGCAGCGTGGTAAGTGTTCATATTACTTTAATAAAATATGAAATACTTGACAAAACAACAAAAACGACAAACGAACAGTTCTGAAAGGTGACGACACACAAAACAGAAAACAACCACCCACAAACACAGGTGGGAACAGGCTACCTAAGTATGGTTCTCAATCAGAGACAACGATAGACAGCTGCCTCTGATTGAGAACCATACCAGGCCAAACACATAGAAATACAAAACAAGGACAACATAGAACACCAGACATAGAATGCCCACCCAAACTCACGCCCTGACCAACCAAAATAGAGACATAAGGTCAGGGCGTGACAACAAAGCCTCCTTCACTCATGCTGCCAAACAAACCCTCGTAAAACTGACCATCCTGCCAATCCTTGACTTCGGCGATGTCTTTTACAAAATAGCCTCCAACACTCTACTCAGCAAATTGGATGTAGTCTATCACAGTGACATTCGTTTTGTCACCAAAGCCCCATATACTACCCACCACTGCGACCTGTATGCTCTCGTTGGCTGGCCCTCGCTACATATTCGTCGCCAAACCCACTGGCTCCAGGTCATCTCTAAGTCTTTGCTAGGTAAAGCCCCACCTTATCTCAGCTCACTGGTCACCATAGCAACACCCACCCGTAGCACACGCTCCAGCAGGTATATCTCACTGGTCACCCCCAAAGCCAACACCTCCTTTGGCTGCCTTCCAGTTCTCTGCTGCCAATGACTGGAACGAATTGCAAAAATCACTGAAGCTGGAGACTTATATCTCCCTCACTAACTTTAAGCATCAGCTGTCAGAGCAGCTTACCGATCACAGCACCTGTACACAGCCCATCTGTAAATAGCCCACCCAATCACATCATCCCCATATTGTTATTTTTTTGTTGCTCTTTTGCACCCCAGTATCTCTACTTGCACATCATCATCTGCACATCTATAACTCCAGTGTTAATGCTAAATTGTAATTATTTCGCCACTATGGCCTATTTATTGTAGAGGTCGACCGATTAATCGGCATTGCCAATTTTTACATTACAATCGTTAATCTGCATTTTTGGATGCCGATTATGGCCGATTACATTGCATTCCACGAGGAAACTGCGTGGCAGGCTGAACACCTGTTACGCGAGTGCAGCAAGGAGCCAAGGTAAGTTGCTAGCTAGCATTAAACTTATCTTATGAAAAACTATCAATCTTCACATAATCACTAGTTAACTACACATGGTTGATGATATCACTAGGTTAACTAGCTTGTCCTGCGTTGCATATAATCAATGCGGTGCCTGTTAATTTATCATCGAATCACAACCTACTTCGCCAAACTGTCACGATCGTGTGGAGGAGAGACGGACCAAAACGCAGCATGAGGAAAATAAGCCATCTTCTTTTAATTAAACGAACGAAGATGAACATGAAACGAAAACACTATTACAAACAAACAAAACAACAAATGATCGTGAAGCTAAATAACGCAAGTRCCCAGACAAGCAACAAACGTTAAACAAGACAACTACCCACAAAAGCCTACTGCCTATGGCTACCTTAAATATGGCTCCCAATCAGAGACAAATGAATGACAGCTGTCTCTGATTGAGACCCAATCTAGGCAGCCATAGACATAACTAGACAACCTAACAAACTCTATCCCATACACATACAACACCCATAGACTAACCAAAACACACACAACATACAATGCCCACCCCAACTCACGCCCTGACCAACTAAACAATAATCAAAATAACATAAAAATAGGTCAGGAACGTGACACAAACGAGGGATGATTTAACAAAAGCGCATTCGTGAAAAAAACACAATCGTTGCACGAATGTACCTAACCATAAACATCAATGCCTTTCTTAAAATCAATACACAGAAGTATTTTTTTTAACCTGCATATTTATTTAAAATAAATTAATGTTAGCAGGCAATATTAACTAGGGAAATTGTGTCACTTCTTTTGCATTCATTGCACGCAGAGTCAGGGTATATGCAACAGCTTGGACCGCCTTGGTTGTTTCAAACTAATTTGCCAGAATTTTACATAATTATGACATAACATTGAATGTTATGCAATGTAACAGCAATATTTAGGGTTACCGCCCGTTCGATAAAATACAGAACGGTTCCGTATTTCACTGAAAGAATAAATGTTTTGTTTTCGAAATTATAGTTTCCGGATTTGACCATATTAATGACCAACGGCTCGTATTTCTGTGTTTATTATATTATAATTAAGTATATGATTTGATAGAGCAGTCTGACTGAGCGGTGGTAGGCAGCAGCACGCTCGTAAGCATTCATTCAAACTTTCCTGCGTTTTGCCAGCAGCTCTTAGCAATGCTTGAAGCACAGCGCTGTTTATGACTTCAAGCCTATCAACTCCCGAGATTAGGCTGGCAATACTATAGTGTCTATTAGAACATCCAATAGTCAAAGGTATATGAAATACAAATGGTATAGAGAGAAATAGTCCTATAATTCCTATAATAACTACAACCTAAAACTTCTTAACTGGGAATATTGAAGAACTGGGAATATTGAATCACCAGCTTTCATATGTTCTCATGTTCTGAGCAAGAAACTTAAACGTTAGCTTTCTTACATGGCACATATTGCACTTTTACTGTCTTCTAAAACACTGTGTTTTTGCATTATTTAAACCAAATTGAGCATGTTTCATTATTTATTTGAGACTAAATAGATTTTATTCATGGTTAAATAAATAAAGGTGAAAAAATAAAAAATAAAAAGAAGGGAACAGCTCATTACCGTAGCTCCTCATTACTGTAGCTCCTCATTACCGTAGCTCCTCATTACTGTAGCTCCTCATTACCGTAGCTCCTCATTACTGTAGCTGCGGCTAGAGCAAGAACGTGAAACAGGGCGAGTGAGACCAGGAGAGAGGAGAGAGAGAGAAAAAGAGACCAACGCTGCAGAGAGAGAGAGAGACAGGGAGAGCGGAAGAGAGAGAGACAGTGAGTGAGTGAGCATAGAGAAAGAGAGCGAGAACCGGCGAGGAGCCTCCGACGAAAAAGAGCCGAAGGAGGGCAGACTGGGACGTCAAGCCAGGCCCGAGTAGGAGACAGAGGACGAGAAGGAGCTGCGAGGTTATAGACAAGATGAGAGAGAAGAGAATCCAAAATTACTCTCTGAAATATTGCAATGCAGAGTTTTTGCAAAGACTGTATGCAAGTACAAAAAAACTCAAAATAACGCATGTAGGCAGCAAATTGGGCCAATACCCCTTCCTCAATTCGAATAGAAAAAAGAGCCATCAAATTTACAACCATCTAAAAACAAGTTGACCCCAAAACATTCCATCACATAGCTCATACAATGTCAAGAGATAAACCAGAGAAGAGTCCGCCTCAGCCAGCTGTTCTGAGGCTCAGTTCACCACACCAAACCAACCCATAGAGCCTCAGGACAGAAAATCTGGCCGACCAAGATCAATCACAAAAACAAAAATAAAAATATACACCTATTGGAAAGACACCACAAAAAATCAAAGTAAACTTCAATGCTATTTGGCTCTAAACAGACAGTACATGTGGCAGAATAATCTGCCACTCTGTGACTGATTGAGTAGAACACTGAGGAAAACCTTGACAAGGTACAGACTCAGTGAGCACATCTGGCTATAGAGACCGGTCGTCACAGGACAAACCTGGCAGCCCAGAGAGGAAGGCTGTGCTCACTCTGCTCCGGGAAGAGTAGAGACAGAGCTGCATTCTTTCTATTGACACTGTGACAAATACTCAGACCTAAGAGAATATTTCTTTCCCCAAAATTATAATTCAATACAACAGAATTTGAAACTATAAAGATGAAGAAAAAATCAAAATATTTATTGGGTGAAAAGCCAAAATGAGTGACGAGTTTTGGCAGCCAAATCATGTCTGTTCCTCTCACACGCACCTGAGGAAGCCATGCAGAGAAAATTGCCCAGAAGTTAAATGTTGCTAATATTTCGCCACTCTTTGTTTATGTTTTTCTTTCATACCAGGTCTACAGTGTGGTCTTCCCAGTCATGTTGACACTCGGTTAGCTACTGTTGCTTCAATTGTATCGTTATGTTCTGATCTAATATTGTGGTTGTAGTTGTGTTGTAATGGTAATTCCCATGCTTCCCATAGCTGACTAGTATTATATATTACTGTTTGGGTCCCCAACCATTTAATTTATAGAAATCATTTGTAATACTATAAATTATTGACAAATTATGTATTTCTTTGATATGTATAATCCATGTTCTTTTGACTAATGTAATTAATAATGAAACTTGCCATGTCAATAAAGTCCATATTTTAGATATTTAGAAATTGAATTGAATTGAGATGAGAGATGAGATATATAAAGTGAAGACAGGAAAGAGGGAGGAGAGAGAGAAAGAGAGCGAAAAGAGAGAGTGAGAGACGAGGGAGAGTCTCTGTGAGGTCGTCGAGAGTAAACGAGCATCACGAGAGAAAAGAAAGGAAAACAGTGAGCCAAGACGAAAAGAGAAAGATAATGAAGAGAATGAGTTACAGGGAATAAGGAGGGAGATGAGCCGAGAGAGCATGAGTAGAGAGTGACGATGTGTACAGGTCCGATAGAGAAAGAGCGAAATGTGATAGAAAGCTGAAGAGAAGAAAGAGACGAAGCGCGAGAAACAGTAGAC
>NC_036863.1:2704840-2710527 GCF_002910315.2 Salvelinus sp. IW2-2015
GAGAGAAAGAGAGAGAGAGAGAAGGGAAAGGGAGAGAGAGAGCGAGAGAGAGAGTGAGAGACAGGGAGAGAGCGAGAGAGAGAAAGTGAGAGAGAAAGAGAGAGAGAGAGAAAGTGAGACAGGGAGAGAGCGAGAGAGAGACAGGGAGAGCTTTCAAACGCAAGGGGTCAGGGGTCATGGTGCTGCATGAGGGCCCAGCCGCCCTGATAACACAAACTCATCTTGTGTAATAATGTCAGAACGGGACCGTGGAAGGGGACAAGAGCTGAGTTTATCACTGCCCCCCAACCATGCATTTCACGCACATCTACACACACACACACGCACGCACGCACGCACGCACGCACGCACACACACACACACACACACACACACACACACATTCACCTATAATATTAAACGTGTGCCACAGAACGCGTATTAGAGGTACCAGGGTGGTGCACCCTCGCTCCTGCTGCCTAGTGGTGATTGTAAAGGAGATTGGATCCTAAAGTCTACCTCCACCACACACATCAGTCCCAGGTGACTGACAGGCTTAAATCAGAATGTAGATAGCAGTTGATCCAGATCTGGGACGCTGAAATTGAGGTGCAGAGGGCAGCAGGGATGACGCCAGACAGGAATGAGGGTTTTTTATTATAAAAACCAGGCGTCAAATGTGCTGGATGTCAATGTGCTGGAGGCCCAGAGGCACTGTGAATCAGTCATAGACAACATCAGTCCTCTGCTTGACACCTCCCTCCCCTCTATAGAACATTCTGCATTGTTCTCATTCCCACACCTTGTTTTTCTCAAAGCTCAAACAACTAACAATGTACACTGTGTATACAAAACATTATGAACACCTGCTCTTTCCATGACATAGACTGACCAGGTGAATCCAGCTGAAAACTATGATCCCTTATTGATGTCACTTGTTAAATCCACTTCAATCAGTGTAGATGAAGGGGAGGAGACGGGTTAAAGAAGAGAACGTGTGATCAACAAACAGTACGAGAGTAGATATGGATATTTTTAAAACGGAGTTGGTTCCTGTTTAAGATACCTTGATATTTAAACTATTTCCAGTCTTCATCTCCACGTTTAAGCCTTCAGACAATTGAGACATGGATTGTGTATGTGTGCCATTCAGAGGGTGAATGGGCAAGACAAAAGTTTTAAGTGCCTTTGAACAGGGTATGGTAGTAGGTACCTGGCGCACCAGTTTGTGTCAAGAACTGCAACGCTGCTGGGTTTTTCACACTCATGTTCCACCACCCAAAGGACATCCGGCTAACTTCACACAATTGTGTGAAGCATTGTAGTCAACATGGGCCAGCATCCCCGTGGAATGCCTTCGACACCTTGTAGAGTCCATGTCCTGACGAACTGAGGCTGTTCTGAGGGCAAAAGGGTGCAACTCAATTTTAGGTTGGTGTTCCTAATGTCTGGTATGCTCAGTGGGAACATACATAACTTTGCATAACGAGGAAACTAATATACACTGACCGTACAATCAGCTTTAGTCAAGAACCAGACAGGAAGTAGTTAGCCAGCAGCATACCACCCCACATCCTACTGCTGGCTTGTTTCTGAAGCTAAGCAGGGTTGGTCCTGGTCAGTCCCTGGACCAGATGCTCCTGGAAGTGGTGTTGGAGGGCCAGTAGAAGGCACCCTTTCCTCTGGTCTTAAAAAATATCCCAATACCCCAGGGCAGTGATTGGGGACATTGCCCTGTGTAGGTTGTTGTCTTTTGGGTGGGATGTTAAATGGGTGTCCTGACTCTCTGTGGTCACTAAAGATCCAATGGCACTTATCGTAAGAGTAGGGGTGTTAACCCCGGTGTCCTGGCTAAATTCCCAAGCTGGCCCTCATACCATCACGGTCACCTAATCATCCCCAGCTTCCAACTGGCTCATTTCTCTCCTCTCCTCTGTAACTATTCCCCAGGTCGTTGCTGTAAATGAGAATGTGTTCTCAGTCAACTTACCTGATAAAAGAAGGATAAAAAAACAAGCTGTCAGAGAACAGTATGTTACATGCAAAGTAGAGACAGGTCCTATGCTGCCGTGTCCAGTGCCAAAGCTCAGACAGACTACATGCTGTAAAGAGCCTCGTGGTTGGGAAGGACCTAAAACTGCTGCTGTGACTCTGCCCAGAGCAAGTTGCATAAGAGTAAATCCATCTGAATGTAATCCCTTTCTGAGCGCACCCCTTGGAATGTTTCCTAATGGTGGTGTAAGTGGGGAGTTTCCCATCCATCCTTCCCTGTTCTGTAGCCTAAGTATACTTGCAGCACTAAGTGGCTTTGACAGGCCTGCTAATCCTATATTGTGTCCACACACAGCCATAAATCTCTCTGAGGACTAATAATAAACCAACCAACCTGCCACTTCATTTGACCCCTGTCTCTCTCTCACTCTCTCAGAATATCTAGACTGAACTGAATTCTCTACTGCTGAAGCGCAGCCCAGAAGCAGATCACATGAGCTACAGAGAGAGATAGAGCTCTGAGGAGATCTGGTCTCTCTGATTGGCCGGATCACATACTGTCTCTCTGATTGGCCGGATCACACACTGCGCTGTCATTTCACCATGGACACCAGCAGCTCCCTCAAAACATGACATCATCACAGAGTCTGCTGTCAAGGTAGAATCCGAGGCCAGTTTAGTCAGACACACACACAACAAACACCTTTTACGTCCATTAAAAGGGGCACCTGTAGAGTTCCATTTCTGTCCTGTTCTGTTCAGAGCATCTCATTAGGTATAGAGGTTCTCAGGGAATGTATTTATTCCTGGTCCAATTCCCTTTGAAGATCAGCAATTTGAGACCATAAAGAGGCCACATCATTAAATCTACATCCTCCAACCATTTCAATACGATTTGGATCCAAAGATTGATCTTAAAATATCATCAGAGATTTCATGCAGCCATCTCCTGGTGCTGTTGAGAAAGGCCAGAGGCAGGTGCTCATTAGAATATGCCCTGAAACATCAGTCCACCCTCATGGCCATGCAAATGCTCTTTTGTCACAAAATAGATGGATCCTATGCTAATGGAGAAAATAAAAACGGMATAATATCTAAATATCTAAATAAACCAAACTGTTCCTCCCCCTGTCTCCTCCTCCACTGTACCAGGGCCAGAATGCTCTGAGGATTTTCTTTGGAAATAATGAATGTGCCCCCGGGGCTGCTGAAATATACATTTTCATAAATAAATCGGGGAGACCTGGGGCCCGGGTCTGTTTGTCTTGGCACAGGCAGCTTACTGCAGCTCAGTTATTAACAGGCAGCCCCCCAGACCCGAACTCAGCCACCCAGACCCCAGCGCAGCCAACCAGACCCCAGCTCAGCCAACCAGACCCCAGCTCAGCCCCCCAGACCCAGCTTAGCCACACCTAGACGCCAGCTCAGATCCACAGCACCCCAGCTCACAAGTCCCAGACCCCAGCTTCAGCCAACCAGACCCCAGCTCAGCCATCCAGACCCAGCTCAGCAACATTACCAGAGAACCCCAAGGCTCAGCCCCACCCCAGACACCACAGCTCAGCCAACCTGACCCCAGTCAGCCATCCAGACCCCAGCTCAGCCATCCAGACCCGCTCAGCCCCCAGACCCCAGCTCAAGCCACCAGACCCAGCTCTCGAGCCCAGCTCAGCCCAGACCCAGCTCAGCCCAAACCAAGACCCCACAGCTCAGCCATCCAGACCCCAGCTCAGCCATTCCTAGACCCAGCCAAGCCATCCAGCCCCCAGCTCAAGCCCACCCAACCCAGCTCAGCCATCCAGACCCAGCTACAGCCATCCAGACCCCAGCTCAGCATCCAGACCCAAGCTCAGCCATCCAGACCCCCAGCTCAGCCCCCCACCCAAAGCTCAGCCACCCAGACCCAGCTCAGCCCCACGACACCAGACCAACGCTCAGCCCCTCAGACACCAGACCAAAGCTCAGCCCCCAGACACCAGCTCAACCAACCCAGACACCAGACCACAGCTCAGCCCCCAGACCACAGCTCAGCCCCCCGACACCAGCTCAACCAACCCAGACACAGACCCAAGCTCAGCCCCCAGACCCCAGCTTAGCCCCCGAGCCACCCAGACCCAGCTTAGCCACCCAGACCCCAGCTCAGCACCAGACCGCTCAGGCCCCAGACCCTCAGCACCCAGACCCCAGCTCAGGCCCCAGACACCAGCTCAGGCCCCAGACCCCAGCTCAGGCCCCCAGACCCCAGCTCAGCCCACCAGACCCCAGCTCACCTCCAGACCCATGTGCAGAATACGGGGAAAGTTTGAGTTATATTTTAGCCTACATGTAGGCAGGGGTAAAAAGTGACTAGGCAGCAGGATAAATAATAATAGAGTAGCAATAGCATAATAAATAGTAGCAATTAAATAAATAGTAGTTGAATGTGGTGAAAAGTGTGTGTGTGGGGGGTCAGTATGTGTGTGTGTGGGGTCAATATGTGTGTGTGTGTGGGGTCCAGCTATATGTGTGGTTGGCGTGGTGGTCAGTATGTGTGTGTGTGTGTGTGTGTGTGTGTGATGTTGTGTTTGTGTTGTGAGTGTGGGGTGGGTAGTATTGAGTGTGTGTGGGGTCAGTGTTGTGTGTTTGTTGTGTGTGTGTGTGTGTGTGTGTGTGTGTTGTGTGTGTGTGTGTGTGTGTGTGTGTGTGTGGTGTGTGCTGGTGTGGTGGTGTTGAGATTACTTCCTTGTTCCACTAGCGCAAGCGAGCAACTATTGAAATATCTTTATACTGCATTGCTTGTGTTTCTGATGAGGCTGTAGATGTGGAATATGTGACGAAGCAGAAGAAAAGCAGAATGTTTTTGATCTCCAGTGTGCTCCAGTGTATCGGTTTGTCCCAGAGGCGGCTAGTGGCACCTTAACTGGGGAGGTCGGGCTCATAGTAATGGCTTGAACGGAGTAAATGGAATGGTATCAAACACATGGTTTATATGTGTTTCAATACTTTTACATGTTTTTATTGAACAAGTCAGTTAAGAACAAATTCTTATTTTACAATAACGGCCTAAACCTCCCCTACCCCTAACGACACTGGGCCAATTGTGCGCTGCCCTATGGGACTCCCGATCACGGCCGGTTGTGATATAGCCTGTGATTGAACCGGGGTCTGTAGTGACACCTCTAGCACTGAGATGCAGTGCCTTAGACCGCTGCGCCACTCAGGAGCTTTAAATAATATCATTCCATTTACACCACTTCAGATATTATTATGAGCTATCCTCCCCTCACCAGCCTCCTGTGATTTACAGACTAGGGCTGCAAAGCTACCAGTAGTTTACCAAAGTAACCAGAATCTTCAGTTACTTGGTAATTAAGAATACTTTTTTAGATAGAACAGATGAGTCATTGAGTTTCTAGTAGATAGACCTGATGGTTCATGAGTTTCTAGTAGATAGACCAGATGGTTCATGAGTTTCTAGTAGATAGACAGATGGTTCATGAGTTTCTAGTAAATAGACCAGATGGTTCATGAGTTTCTCAGTAATGATAGAACATATATGTTCATGAGTTTCTAGTAGATCGACCTGATGGTTCATGAGTTTCTAGTAGATAGACCAGATGGTTCATGATTTCTAGTAGATAGACCAGATGGTTCATGAGTTTCTAGTAGTAGACCAGATGGTTCATGAGTTTCTAGTAGATAGACCAGATGGTTCATGAGTTCTAGTAGATAGACAG
>NC_036863.1:2710719-2714054 GCF_002910315.2 Salvelinus sp. IW2-2015
ACGGTTCAAGAGAAAATATCCTAATTAATGAAAAAAAAGCATCTAATCAACAATGGTATTATTTACAATTAACTCTGCAACTCTTCCAACTATTGACCTTCACAGCTGCCACCAGTTTGACACCGAAACATTGACAACAAATACATACTGACAATAAATAAATCAATGATATTTCATGCTGAAACCCTCATTAAACACCAATAGTAGTCACTAAGTTGATGGTTTATATTTAGAATAATGTTTTACAGCTTTGTCATTATATTTATTTTTAAATATTAAATTATTTCATATATTTTCCATGTGATAAGGCCACACAGAGGGCCAGACTGTCACGTGTGCTCCGYCTCCGGCCTCTAGGTCAACAGGCTGCTCGTTATGGGCCACACCTGGCACCATCGTTTCGCGCCTCAGCGCATTATGACACTCACCTGGACTCCATCACCTCCCTGATTACCTTCCCTATATATGTCACTCCCTTTGGTTCCTTCCCCAGACGTCATTGTTTCTGTTTCCTGTCTGTGCGTTGTTCGTGTTTCTTGTTTTGTATTATGTTTCATTTATTGTTTAAATGATTCACTCCCTGAACTTGCTCCCCGAATCCCAGCGCACATGTTACACAGAGATAATTACAGACACCTGCGATAACCTGATGTACCCAAAAATGCCACTTGTGATAGATTACATAAAATCCTTGAAAGATACCAACATTCTGCCAGTCTACTGGTAAACTTCAGTTTACCTGTATGSACCTATGTGTAGGTCTATAAACATTCTCCCCTGTCTGTATGACTGTGTACTGAACATCAGTATGTGAGGAACTTTTGCTGCAATGCAGATTGGCCAGCTGTTACAGTCTCAAGGCAGCCTTAGAGCCATAAATCACTGATGGGATTGACTGAAGCTGGGGCTGACTTTGGGGCTGCATGGGTTCAGAGTACCAAGGCCAGGGCTGGGGCCACAGTCACAGAGACATCCAGAGCCACGGGGCTAACTCCTGCTGTCCTCTACTCTTCTACTGGAGAATAGTCTTTGGGCTCTAGGCTCCAGCAGCACTAACAGGCCTCTCACTGACTCCCCACTGCTCGGTGTCTTTAGTTAGCTGCCAGGGCCTGAGCAGACAGTTTTCCTCCCTTGGGTATTGGCTGTGGATGCTGACGGTGGGGATTCCTTTGTGTCAGGTAGGGTACTGTATCTGTAGCTCTTTGTTTTAGCTGCAGAATAGGAGAGGAGGAAAGGAGAGGAGTAGAGGAAAGGAGGAGAGGAAAGGAGAGGAGGAATGGAGAGGAGTGGAGGAGGATGAGAGGAAAAGAGAAGAGAAGGAGRGGGAGAAGAGGATGAGAGGAGAGAGGAGGGGGAGAAGAGGAGGAGAGAGGAGGAKGAGAGAGGGGAGAGGAGAGATGAGAGGAGGAAGAAAAGAGAGGAGGAGAAGGAGTATAGGAAAAGAGGAGAGGAGAGAGGATAGGAGGAAGAGAAGAGAGGAGGAGAGGAGAGAGGCCTCTGGCTCTATAGTAAGGTGCTCTGCAGAGCCAAATAAATAACCTTCAGCAGTAGACTGGACATGCTTGGTGAAGCTCCTCCATTATCACTAACAGACACTAGAACAGCCATGATCTAATGGAACACATGAGACAAACATACTGATCTATAACAGCCATGATCTAATGGAACACATGAGACAATCATACTGATCTAGAACAGCCATGATCTAATGGAACACATGAGACAATCATACTGATCTATAACAGTCATGATCTAATGGAACACATGAGACAATCATACTGATCTATAACAGCCATGATCTAATGCAACACATGAGACAATCATACTGATCTATAACAGTCATGATCTAATGGAACACATGAGACAATCATACTGATCTAGAACAGCCATGATCTAATGGAACACATGAGACAATCATACTGATCTATAACAGTCATGATCTAATGGAACACATGAGACAATCATACTGATCTATAACAGCCATGATCTAATGGAACACATGAGACAATCATACTGATAATGATACCAATGATACTAGCCAATATAAATAGTTATTAACATATCAACAGTCAGGGGCTGTCATTACACTACAGCGGCAGCTATTACAGTCAGACAACATGATTGCATCTTTGATTCTGTCCATTTAGCTGTAGTTGGTGAAGTTGGCAAGACCCAAGAGCAAGAAAGCAGTATCACTCCCTGGCTGGAAATCGAACGTGAAACCTAGACACATTTCTCTGCTGAATCATGCTGCTCCGAGCTTTCTCTCGCTCCATTCTCCTCAACCTCTGCCGTCTGCTCAAATGAAGATTGAGATCACCAGTTGACTGTACAGCATCGGGTCTGTATCTACATTTAGAACAATTTCACAGGAAAGAGAGAGGGAGACAGACAGACAGACAGACATCTGGTCTATGATAATGAGCTCAAATGTAATCTCTGCAGCAGGAAGTCCCTCATATAAGCAGCTATGCCAGCATCATCTTCACACACACCTGGTCTAAATTGTCCCTACACATGAACATTGGTCTCCATTAAAGGAGCATCTGGGACCCTCTGCCTATAATACAGGTTTTATTGCTAACATACGCAACTGGTTAGAGTTAGTTAGTTAGTGTGTGTGTGTGTGTTGTGTTGGGTACCCATTCCCCAGGACTGTTAGTAGACTATGTTGTTGGGTTATATTGCTGCAGATCCTCAGGGCATGAACTTATAAAGTGTGTCACCAATCCAATTTGAAATAGACAGAGAATTATTGTTGTTGTCTCGATCTTGACAGACAAGTAGTGTTTTCTCTCTCTGGCGGGTGGATGTAGTGGAGATGGTTTGGTAGCTAGTTAACCCATTGCATATGAAATCAAAGGCACATTCCTTTAATATGGTGCTGGAATGGATGATCCATCTGCCGTAAGTAAACCTGCAGCTCTGCACACTCACATGCTCCAGATACATATCTTTACCGGTTGAACGTTTATCCCAAACAAATCTAGGTAGCAAACAGGCTGGCCTAAAACTGCTGTTGTACTGATAACCATGGTCCCCTACTGTGCCACGGTGACTGCTATGGCAGGCTGGTTACAGCAGCTGGCACAGCGGTGACATCCTGCCATAGTCACTAGGGATCGCTGTGATCTGTCTTACAGCCGGCTCAGAGAACACCGCTGTTTCCCTCCACGGCTCTGCCAGTGCCAGACAGCTTTATCGCAACACCACACACACACACACACACACACACACACACACACACACACACACACACACACACACACACACACACACACACACACACACACACACACACACACACACACACACACACACACACACAACAACAC
>NC_036863.1:2716092-2738402 GCF_002910315.2 Salvelinus sp. IW2-2015
CATAGGACTTCATGTTACACAATACATGTATGTTTTGTTTGATAAAGTTCCATATTTATATAAAAAAAATCTGAGTTTACATTGGCGCTGTTACATTCACTAGTTCCAAAAACATCAAGTGATTTTGCATAGCCACATCGTTTCAACAGAAATACTCATCATAAATGTAGATGATAATACAAGTTATACACATGGAATTAAGATATACCTCTCCTTAATGCCGGACCCTGTGTCAGATTTTTTTTTAAAATTACGGAAAAGCAAACCATGCAATAATCTGAGACGGGAGCTCAGAACAATAGCCAAATTAGCCGTTGGTTCAACAGAAACAGAAATTACATGTAAAATATTCCCTTACTTTGATGATCTTTTATCAGAATGCCACTCCCAGGAATCCATAGTTCCACAAGAAATCGTTGTTTTGTCGATAATGTCCATGACTTATGTCCACATGCAAGCTACTTTTGCTTGCATGTGTAGTACACGTGTCCAAACGCTCGCGCAGATGGCAGCAAACTTAAACTTAAAAACTTTTAAAAATATATTACAAGTCGAATAAATAGGTCAAACTAAGTTAGATAATCAATCTTCAGGATGTTGTTACATATATATCCAATAACGTTCCAACCGGAGCATTCCTTCTGTCTGTAAAGTTATGGAACGCAAGGCGATATCATGAGGAATGCACATGACCAGGACTGGCAATCTGCCAGACCAAGTGACTCATTCCCCTCTCATCCGGCGCCACAAACACAGATAAACTTCATTCAACGTTTCTACCGACTGTTGACATCTAGTGGAAGGCGTAGGAAGTGCAAACAGATCCATATATTATAGGGATTGAATAGGCGATGAGTTTAACATCGACCAGCCTCAGAATTTCCACTTCCTGTTTGGATTTTTTCTCAGGTTTTTGCCTGCCATATGTTCTGTTATACTCACATACATAATTCAAACAGTTTTTAGAAACTTCAGAGTGGTTTCTATCTAATACTAATAATAATATGCATATATTAGTAACTGGACTGAGGGCAGCCGTTTACTCTGGGCACCTTTCATCCAAGCTACTCAATAACTGCCTGCGCCATAAAGAAGTTAATGCACCCGGAGTCCCAACAGCAGTCAACCCAGGTCCCAGAGCCAATAATGCCAGGGTAGTGTGAGCCAGGCAGATGGGAATGCTAGCGTAAAAAGGTGCCATAGATCATATGGAGACACTTATTACTGTCTCTCTCTCTCTCCACGGAGTCTCTCCCTCTATTAACAAGAGTCATTTCCAACCCATTCCCCAGACTGTTATAGACTATGTTGTTGGGTACCCATTCCCCAGAACTGTTAGATAGACTAGTTGTTGGGTACCTATTCCCAGACTGTTAGTAGACTATGTTGTTGGGTACCTATTCCCCAGAACTGTTAGTAGACTGTGTTGGTTTGGGTACCTATTCCCCAGGACTTGTTTAGTAAGACTATGTTGTTGGGTTACCTATTCCCCAGGACTGTTAGAGACTATGTTGTTGGGTACCATTCCCAGAACTGTTAGGTAACTATGTTGTTGGTACCTATTCCCAGAACTGTTAGTAGACTATGTTGTTGGGTACCTATCCCCAGAACTGTTAGTAGACTATGTGTTTGGGTACCATTCCCCAGGACTGTTTAGATATTTGTACCCTCCCAGATGTTAGTAGCGGTGTACCATTCCCCAGGACTTTAGTAGACTATGTTGTTGGTACCTATTCCCCAGACTGGTAGTAGTATTTGGAACCTATGTCGTGTTGGATTTGTACCTATTCCCCAGGACTGTTAGTAGACTATGTTTGGTACCTATTCCCCAGAACTGTTAGTAGACTATGTTGTTGGGTACCATTCCCCAGAACTGTTAGTAGACTGTGTTGTTGGGTACCTAATGCCCCAGAACTGTTAGTAGACTATGTTTTGGGTACCATTCCCAGCTTTAGTAGACTGATGTTGTTGGGTACCTATTCCCAGGACTGGTAGTAGACTATGTGTTGGGTACCTATTCCCAGAACTGTTAGTAGACTGGTTGCTGGGTACCTATTCCCCAGAACTTGTAGACTTTATGGTGTTGGGTACCCATTCCCCAGAACTGTTAGTAGACTATGTTGGTTGGGTACCTATTCCCCAGGACTGTGAGAGACTATGTTGTTGGTACCTATGTCCCAGAACTGTTAGTTAGACTGTGTTGTTGGGTTACCTATTCCCCAGACTGAACTTTTGTTGGTACCTCGAACGTTAGTGTGTTGGTGGTACCTATTCCCCAGAACTGGTAGTAGACTGTGTTGTTGGGTAACCTATCGCCAGACTGTTAGTAGACCTATGTTTTTGGGTACCCATATTCCCAGAGACTGTAGTTAGACTATTGTTGTTGGGTACCATTTCCCCAGAAAAACTGTTAGTAGACTATGTTGTTGGACCATTCCCCAGAAACTGTTAGTTTAGACATGTTGTTGGGTACCGCATTCCCAGAAACGTGTGATAGTTGGGTTCATTAGACTAGTGATTTGTTGGGTACCTATTCCCCAGAACTGTTAGTAGACTATGTTGTTGGTACCATTTCCCCAGAACTGTTAGTAGACTATGTTGTTGGGTACCTATTCCCAGAACTGTTAGTAGACTATGTGTTGGGTACCTATTCCCCAGGATGTTAGTAGACTATGTTGTTGGGTACCTATTCCCCAGGCTGTAGTAGACTAGTTTGTTGGGTACCTATTCCCCAGACTGTTAGTAGACTATGTTGTTGGGTACCTATTCCCAGGACTGTTAGTAGACTATGTTGTTGGGTACCTATTCCCCAGGACTGTTAGTAGACTATGGTGTTCTGGTACCTATTCCCCAAACTGTTAGTAGACTATGTTGTGGGTACCTATTCCCCAGGACTGTTAGTAGACTGTGTGTTGGTTACCCATTCCCCAGGACTGTTAGTGACTATGTTGTTGGGTTATATTGCTGCAGATCCTCAGGCATGAGACTTATAAAGTTGTCACCATATCCAATTTGAAATAGACTAGAGAATTATTTGTGTTGTCTCGATCTTGACAGACAAGGAGTTTTTCTCTCTCTGGCGTGGTGGATGTAGTGGAGATGGTTTGGTAAGCTAGTTAACCCAATTGCATATGAAATCAAAGGCACATCCTTTTAAATATGGTGCTGGAATGGATGATCCATCTGCCGTAAGGTATGACCTGCAGCTCTGCACACTCACATGCTCCAGATACAATATCTTTACCGGTTGAACGTTATTCCCAAACAAAATCTAGTAGCAAACAGGTCTGGCCTAAAACTGCGTGTTGTACTGATAACCATGTCCCCTACTGTGCCACGGTGACTGCTATGGCAGGCTGGTTACAGCAGCTGGCACAGCGGTGACATCCTGCCATAGTCACTAGGGATCGCTGTATCTGTCTTACAGCCGGCTCAGAGACACCGCTGTTTCCCTCCACGTGCCTGCAGTGCCAGACAGCTTTATCGCACACACACACACACACACACACACACACACACCACACACACACACACACACACCACACACACACACACACACAACACACAAACACACACACACACACACACACACACACACCACAACACACACACACACACACACACACAACACACACTAACTAACTAAACTCTAATCTCCTCTTCTTTTTCCTATGAGTGTCATCTGATGAAGATCATCAAAGGTTAGTGATTCATTTTATCTCTATTTCTGCTTTTTGTGACTGCTATCTTTCGGTGGAAAAATGGCTGTGCTTATTGTGGTTTGGTTAGGTCACAAAGTTTGTAGTGCTTTCGCTGAAAAGCATATTTGAAATCGGACACTTTGGTGGGATTAACAACAAGATTACCTTTAAAATGATATAAAACACATGAMTGTCTGAGGAATTTTAATTATGAGATTTCTGGTTTTTGAATTTGGCGCCATGCACTTTCACTGGCTGTTGTCATATCATCCCGTTACCGGGATTGCAGCCATAAGAACACGGGAAATGAAACAAGAGGGAGAGCGATGCCGTGCTGTTCCCGCAGTGTCCTGGGAACACTTGGCTGTTGGAGCAGAACTGCTGACTAGGTACTGAGGTAATAGGAAGAATCCAGTCAAATGTAGCACATTATGTTTAATTAATTACTGGCCACGTTACAATCTCTCTGTGTTCCTCTTTCATTTCCTGTTCATAATGACTTCATCTCAAATCTCCAATGATGGGTGATCTAATCCTGTCAGCAAGGGTTATATTCAGCAACACAGCTGGCTGTCAGAGAAATACCCGTGTGAGAGTACACACGATTTGTTGACGTAAGTGTCTGCATCTGGGTTTAACAATAATACTTTAACCACATCAACACGCAGGGTGTTCAGACGCAGTACTGAAGTAGAAACAGTGTCTAGTGTTCTATCTAAACAGAGAAGGTYAACTGAACCATATCAGGCAAAAGGTCAGCAAATATCACAGTGGCAAAAGGGCTGAGCATTAAAGCTGATTTCTCTTCTGTGTTAATGGGCCAGAGCCGATTCTCTCTGTGTGAGCCTTTCACACCCATAAAACACAGACGTATTAATGTGGCTGTTATAACCACTCAACCATATACCATGGGCACAATGGGAGAGGCACCATATAGCTTCTACTGCCTTTATGAGATGTGTGTATGGGTGCGCGCTTGTGTGTGTGTGTGTGTGTGTGCGTGTGTGTGCATGTGTGTGTTATGAGTCAGTTCCTGAGAGAGAGCTGCCTCAGAGACCTGATACCAGGACCAGTCATCTATGATTGGATGATTCTATGTATTTATGTGGAAGCAACAGCACTCTCTATTGTCCCAGTCAAATTTCCCCTCAGGGACAATAAAGTATATCATATCATCATATCATATCAACAACAGAACTGCCTGCAGAGTCTGGCTTTTCATTTGCTACAATCCACTGATGAGGAATGATTCCACCGGAATTGGTTCATAAGCAGAGAGTTTCATCACCTGGCAATAAAACGTTTAAAATAATTTATTAAAAAGATCCACGGAAAATGTGGTGATGAAATTGGTGTGGTGTAATTCACATAKATTACTTGTTCCTTTCATTTCTTATTCTTATTCGTATTTTTTTTAAACTGCATTGTTGGTTAAAGGCTTGTAAGTAAGCATTTCACTGTAAGGTACCAGGACAGGAACACCTGTTGTATTGGGCGCATGTGACTAATACCATTTGATTTGAAGTATGTTTTCAAGCTAGTCCAAGCCAGGCAATTTGAATGGAAAACCTACGTCAGCAGCAATCAACAAGTCGGCGGTCTGCTGAGTCTGGCAGACAAACTAATATTGACAAGCCACCCTACCTTGGTATGTTCCTCTATTGAAATTCAACAGTTCAGGATACATTCAATGTTCTGGTTTCACAAACCTCCACCCCAGCCATGCATTCAGCTTGGCTTTTCCTTTGTTACTGGGCCCAGGCTGGGTTACATACTCTGGCCCTTACCCATAGCCTGGCTTTGGTCCGGTAGCTGAGCTGTGTACATTCTTTCTGTGTTCTAAGGGTTTGAGTTTGGGTGTGTATGTTACGTGCCTATGAGCCTTTCCAGCCCACACTGGGTAAGAAAGGGAGATTATAAGAGGTTATGAATAACCTCAGTATTACTTGCTTATATCTCTGGGAACTAAGTGAAGGTCTGGAGCAAGACAGTTTCCTGAAGGTATACAGTATAAACAGCCAACAGGGGTTGGGCTCAGGTAGCAATTACAGCAGGTCCCAACCAATTAGCAATTACAGCAGGTCCCAACCAATTAGCAATTACAGCAGGTCCCAACCAATTAGCAATTACAGCAGATCCCAACCATACTTAGAACATTACAGGCAGGTCCCCCACATTAGAAATTACAGCAGGTCCAACCTATTAGAAATTACAGCAGGTCCCAACCAATTAGCAATTACAGCAGGTCCCAACCTATTAGAAAATTACAGCAGGTCCCAACCTATTAGAAATTACAGGCAGGTCCACCTAATAGAAATTAGAGGTCCCAACTATTAGAAATTACAGCAGGTCCCAACCTATTAGAAATTACAGCAGGTCCCAACCTATAGCAATTACAGCAGGTCCCAACCAATTAGCAATTACAGCAGGTCCCAACCTATTAGAAATTACAGCAGGTCCCAACCTATTAGAAATTACAGCAGGTCCCAACCTATTAGCAATTACAGCAGGTCCCAACCAATTAGCAATTACAGCAGGTCCCAACCTATTAGAAATTACAGCAGGTCCCAACCTATTAGAAATTACAGCAGGTCCCAACCTATTAGAAATTACAGACAGGTCCCAACCTATTTAGAATTACAGCAGGTCCCAACACTATTAGCAATTACAGCAGGTCCAACCAATTCAATTAAGCAGGTCCCAACCTATAGAAATTACAGCAGGTCCCAACCAATTAGCAATTACAGCAGGTCCCAACCAATTAGCAATTACAGCACGTCCCAACCATTAGCAATTACAGCAGCTCCCAACCAATTACCAATTACAGCAGGTCCCATCTAATTAGCAGTTACAGCAGGTCCCAACCAATTAGAATTACAGCAGGTCCCAACCAATTAGAAATTACAGCAGCTCCCAACCTATGGCAATTACAGCAGGTCCCAACCTATTGGCAATTACAGCAGCTCACCTATTGCAATCAGCAGCTCCCAACCTATGCAATATCTAGCAGCGTCCCAACCTATTGCATTACAGCAGCTCCCAACATATTGCAATTACAGCAGCTCCAACCTATTGGCAATTACAGCAGCTCCCAACCATTGGCAATTACAGCAGGTCCCAACCTATTGAGCATCCCACCAGCCTGGTTGAGAGATAAACAGATTGTTGTATCAGTTGATGTCCCCTGGGGCTGCCCCGGCCGTCATGCTGTTTGGAGGACCGGCAGGAAGGCAGGCAGGTAGGCAGCCAGGAAGGAAGGAAGGCAGGCAGGCAGGCAGGCAGAGGAGGAAGGGACAGGAAGGCAGTCTATAGTACACTGCTGACAGTGCTTGGATGAGAGAACCCTTGTGTATGTGGGGAGTATTTCTGTAAAGGGGGCAATAATAGGAGAGACTCAGAGGGGCTGCGGTGAAGTGCTGCAGGGCAGGGGAGAGGAGGGGGGGAGAGGCGAGAGAGAGGGGGAGAGGAGGGGGAGAGAGGGAGTAGTAGAGGGGGAGAGGGATGAGGGATGGAGAGGGAGAGGGAGAATAGAAGGGGAGGAGAGGGAGAAGAGAGGGGGGTGAGGGGGGAGAGGGAGGATAGAGTGGGGAGAGAGGGAGGATAGGGGGAAGGGGGAGAGAGTGGAGAGGGGGAGAGGGAGGGATGAGGGGGGAAGGGAGGAATAGAGTGGGGAGAGGGAGATAGAGGGGGGGAGAGGGAGAATCGAGGGGGAAGAGGCAGCATAGAGAGGGAGAGGCAGGATAGAGGGAGAATCGAGGGTAGAGGCAGGATGAGGGGGAGAGAGGGGGGTGAGGGGATAGAGGGAGGATAGAGTGGGGCGAGGGAGAATAGAGGGGGAGAGGGAGAATCGAGGGGGAGAGGCATGATAGAGGGGGGAGAGGGAGAACGGGGAGAGAGGGGGTGAGGGGATAGAGGGAGGATAGAGTGGGGAGAGGGAGAATAGAGGGGGGGGGGCAGGATAGAGGGGGAGAGGGAGGATGGAGGGGGAGAGGGAGGATGGAGCGGGAGAGGGAGGATAGAGGTGGGAGAGGGAGGGGAGAGAGGGAGAATAGAGGGGGGAGAATAGAGGGGGGAAAGGGAGAATAGAGAGGGGAGAGGGAGAGGGAATAGAGAGAGGGGAGAGGGAGAATGAGAGGGGAGAGGGAGAGATAATAGGGGGAAAGGGAAAATGGGGGGAGGGGGAGAATAGAGAGGGAGAGGGAGAATAGCGGGGGAGGGGAGAGGGAGAATAGAGGGGGAAAGGGAGAATAGGTGGGAAGGGGAGAATAGAGAGGGGAGAGGAGAAGGTATGGGGGAGGGGGGAGAGGGAGAAATAAGGGGAAAGGGAGAATAGGGGGGAGGGGGAGGGAGAATAGAGGGGGAAGAGAGGAAGAGGAATAAGAGGGGGGAGAGGGGCTACGAGGGAGAGGGAATAGCGGGGTTGGAGATGAGGGGGAATATGGAGATAGAGAGAGAAAGGGTGGTAGGGGAGGGTGAGATAGGGGAAGAGAGAATAGGGGGGAGGGGGGTAAGGGAGGTAGTAGGGAGGAAGGAGGGGGAGGTAGAAGAGGGGGGAGAGGTTATAACATGGAATAAACTAAATCATATCGTCAATAAAAAGTAAGAAAAGTAAGCCCGATATATAGCAGTGAGCAAATGAGGTGAGATCAAGGGAGGTCAAGGCAAAAAAAGGCCATGGGTGGCGAGGTAAAATACATATAGCAAGTAAAACAACTGGAATGGTAGATTTTTAGTGGAAGAATGTGCAAAGTAGAAATATAAATAATGGGGTGCAAAGGAGAAAAAAATAAATAAATAAATACAGTGTGTTGGGCTAGAATTATAGATAGGCTCTGTACAGGTGCAGTAATCTGTGAGCTGCTCTGGACAGCTGGTGCTTAAAGCTAGTGAGGGAGATAAGTGTTTCCAGTTTCAGAGATTTTTTTGCAGTTCGTCTCCAGTCATTGGCAGCAGAGAAATGGAAGAGGAAAGACGACAAAGGAGGAATTGGCTTTGGGGGTCACCAGTGAGAGATATACCTGCTGGAGCGCGTGCTAACGCAGTGGGCTGCTGCTATGGTGACAGTGAGCTGAGAAAGGCGGTGCTTTACCCTGAGCAGAGAGCTTGTAGATACCTGTAGCCAGTGGGTTTGGCGACGAGTATGAAGCGAGGGCCAACACGATGAGCGTATCAGGTCGCAGATGGTGGGGTGTGTATAAGGCTTTGGTGACAAAACGGATGGGCACTGTGATAGACTGCATCCAGTTTGTTGAGTAGAGTGTTGGAGGCATTTTAAGATGGACATCACCGAATTGAGGATCGGTAGGAATGGTCAAAGTTTTAGACGAGGGTGATTTTGGCAGCATGAGTGAAGGATGCTTTGTTGCGATAGATAAGAAAGCCGATTCTAGATTTGATTTTTGGATTGGAGATGCTTAAATGCTGAGTCTGGAAGGTAGAGTTACAGTCTTAACCAGACACCTAGGTATGTTGTTACGTTGTCCACATATTCTAAGTCAGAACCGTCAGGAGTAGTGATGCTGGACGGTCGCGAGCAGAGTGCGGGCAGCTGACGGTTGAAAGAGCATGCATTTAGTTTTTACCTTGCGTTTTTAAGCCAGCAGTTGAGGCCACGGAAGGAGAGTTGTATGGCAATTTGGAAGCTCGTCTGGGAAGGTTTGTTAACACAGTGTTAAAGAAGGGCAGAAGGTATACAGAATGGTGTCGTCTGCGTAGAGGTGAATCAGCAGAATCAACGCAGCAGCAAGAGCGACATCAGATTTATGTATACAGAGAAAGAGGTGTTCCGGCCCAGAATTGAACCCTGTGGCACCCCATAGCGACGCCAGAAGGTCCGGACAACAGCCCTCCGAGTTGAGCACACTGAAACTCTGTCTGGAAGAAGTTGGTGAATACCAGGCGAGGCCAGTCATCTGAGAAACCAAGGCTGGTTGAGTTCTGCCGATAAAATGTGGTGATTGACAGAGGCGAAAGCCATGGCAGGGCTCTGATGAATACGGCTGGCACAGTATTGTCTCTTATGAATGGCAGGTTATGATATTCATTTAAGGAAACTTGCGCGTGGGCTGAAGGTGCACCCATGACCAGCTCTGAAACCAGATTGCATAGCGGAGAAGGTACGGTGGGATTCGAAATGGTTGGTGATCTGTTTGTTAACTTGGCTTTCGAAGACCTTAGAAGGGTAGGATAGATAGAGGTCTGTAGCAGTTTTGGTCTAGAGTGTCTCCCCCCTTTGAAGAGGGGGATGACCGTGGATAATAAGCCTCTTGGACCTAGACTTGGTGCTCCGGTACCACTTGCCATGCGGTTGCAGAGAGAACAGTTTATGACTAGGGTGGCTGGAGTTTTGACAATTATATGGGCCTTCCTCTGACACCGCCTGGTATAGAGGTCCTGGATGGCAGGAAGCTTGGCCCCAGTGATGTACTGGGCCGTTCGCACAACCATCTGTAGTGCCTTGCGGTCGGATGCCGAGCAATTTCCATATCAGGCAGTGATGCAACCAGTCAGGATGCTCTCGATGGTGCAGCTGTAGAACCTTTTGAGGATCTGAGGACCCACGCCAAATCTTTTCAGTCTCCTGAGTAGGTTTTGTCGTGCACTTTTCACGACTGTCTTGATGTGCTTGGACCATGTTAGTTTGTTGGTGATGTGGACACCAAGGAACTTGAAGCTCTCAACCTGCTCCACTGCAGCCCCGTTGATGAGAATGGGGCGTGCTCTGTCCTCTTTTTCCTATAGTCCACAATCATCTCCTTTGTCTTAATCACGTTGAGAGAGGTCTCTGACTTCCTCCCTATAGGCTGTTTCCTCGTTGTTGGTGATCTGGCCTACCACTGTGTCATCGGCAAACTTAATGATGGTGTTGGAGTCGTGCCTGGCCATGCAGTCATGAGTGGAAAGGGAGTACAGGAGGGGACTGAGCATGCACCCCTGAGGGACCCCTGTGTTGAGGATCAGCGTGGTGGATGTGTTGTTACCTATCCAAATTGGAGTGGGTCTAGGGTTTCTGGGATAATGGTGCTGATGTGAGCCATGGATCAGCCTTTCAAAGCACTTCATGGCTACAGATGTGAGTGCTACGGGTCGATAGTCATTTAGGCAGGTTACCTTAGTGTTCTTGGGCACAGGCACTGTGGTGGTCTGCTTAAAACATATTGGTATTGTTAGCAATTTATGTTAATCTTCAATAACACAAACTACAAAGCAAATCAGGGGGAGAAAAATAGGTTTATTCAGAGAGGACAAATCAAGATTGGGGCAGCAGGTAGCCTAGTGGTTAGAGCGTTGGACTAGTAACCGAATGGTTGCAAGATTGAATCCCCGAGTTGACAAGGTAAAAATCTGTTGTTCTGCCCCTGAACAAGGCAGTTAACCCACTGTTCCTAGGCCGTCATTAAAAATAAGAATTTGTTCTTAACTGACTTGCCTATTTAAATAAAGGTCTCAAAAAGTTTTTTTAATTTTTTTAAATATGTTATGCTGGGAGTCAGATGTTCAGTCTCCCCCTGTCCTCAGCTTTTCTCCTCAGAACAAAGGACAGGATGCCACTTATAACCCCCCCACCCTAGCCTGGGGTTGACCAATCAGAAGTCCTTGCAGGACCACTTTGCCAATGGCCAAATAACAAGTATCCCACTCCAGACTCAATGTATAGACCAAGGAAAACATGGCCCACGTAGCACACATAGCTCTGAGTTCATTACTGACATCCCACAGATCCTAAACAGATGTTGAGCTGAAATCCAACTCCTATTTACAATTCACTATTGACCATTAGTACTCTAGTTTTTAGTACTCTCAAACTCTGCGTTGTGTATTTATCTTCAAAATATTCTTACAGTATTACAGACTCGGACAGGGAGAGGTTAAAAATGTCAGTGAAAACACTTGCCAGTTGGTTAGCGCATGCTCACAGTACACGTCCTGGTAATCCATCTGGCCCTGTGGCCTTGTGAATGTTGACCTGTTTAAAGGTCTTACCCACATCTGCTGCGGAGAGCGTGATCACACAGTCTTCCGGAACAGCTGGTGCTCTCATGCAAGTTTYAGTGTTATTTGTCTCGAAGCGAGCATAGAAGTAGTTTAGCTCGTCTGGTGACAGACAATAGACATACATCAAATCAAATGTTGGTCACATGCACCGAATACAACAGGTGTAGACTTACCAGTGAAAATGCTTACTTACGAACCCATTCCCGACAGTGCAGAGTTATAAAGTAAGACAAATATTTGCTAACTATAGCTAAACATGCACAGACTCAGCAGCATTTAATGGCAGTCCATCACTTCTTAATCAATAATATCCTCTTAAAGAGGAGACAAGAAGGGATGGCATTAATATGGTTCTTAATAACATTTGATTTGTGAGCAGCTTGGATATTGAGGTATCTTTAATTCTGAGCACATACATCTTGGAATACTGAGCAMACCGTAAAGGTGCTATGGTTTCTATTGTTTCACCAAGATGCCACACAATCCATAGCGTCTGACAGGTAGCATTGTCTTCCTTTCACAACAGAGGTCATGCCATCTAAACTCTAGTGATTGGTATGCAGTACGCACAGATGCTGGTGGGTTGTGGGTCGATATACTGATGCAGAAGAACAATATAGCATTGTTTAGCCATTCTTATATCACATGTCCTCTGGGACCTGGTCATGAAGCACGCCTGGGGACTGGAGAGCTGATCTCCTTCCTCTGGACAAACACCAGGCATGTCAATAGACTCCTGACCATCCACTACTATCACAGTCCACCTCTACCACAGTCCACCTCTACCTCAGTCCACCTCTACCACAGTCCACCTCTACCACAGTCCACCTCTACCACAGTCCACCTCTACCACAGTCCACCACTACTCAACCCCTCAAAGGCTAACCCTGAGATTCCACTCAGGACTGACTAGAGGGGTGGAGGAGTGGAGGGGTAGTAGGAGGGACCTTTCACTGGGCAACACAGCGCATACGGAGGGTGGATGTCAATTGGTCGCTGCTCGGGTTTGTCCTTGCTTCCTCACTATTGTTTACACAAAAAGCCTCTTGATAGGACAGCAGTGCCAGGGTAGAGGCTGCAACAGCAGCAAAACAATACCCCATCGATTGCAAACAGCATAGCAAAAACAGATGTTTATTTAACAGAACCACCAAACAAGACAAACAAGCTGCAGGCATCAAACAGGTTTACAGAATGAGTGGAAAATCTGTTGTTTTAGAGAATTAGACTGATCTATTATAAAGAGAGCTGTCGTTGTGTTATTCCTGTCAGATTATAAAGAGCTGTCGATGTTTCTGATCTATTATAAAGAGAGCTGTCGGAGTGTTATTCCTCGATTATTAAAGAGAGCTGTCGGAGTGTTATTCCTGATCTATTATAAAGAGAGCTGTCAGAGTTTTATTCCTGATCTATTATAAAGAGAGCTGCGAGTGTTATTCCTGATCTATTATAAAGGAGAGCTGTCGGAGTGTTATTCCTGATCTATTATAAAGAGAGCTGTCGGAGTGTTATTCCTGATCTATTAATTAAAGAGAGCTGTTGGAGTGTTATTCCTGATCTATTATAAAGAGAGCTGTCAGAGTGTTATTCCTGATCTATTATAAAGAGAGCTGTCGGAGTGTTATTCCTGATCTTTTATAAAGAGAGCTGTTGGACGTGTTATTCGCTGATCAATTATAAAGAGAGCTGTGTGAGTGTTATTCCTGATCAATTATAAAGGAGGACCGCAAAAGGAATGCAACTCAAATCTTAGAAGTACCAGGTCATACACATTAACAGTAAAATACCAATTCTGTCCACAGGTACAGGGGCACTGCAGGGCCAGAGTGGATAATAGTAGGAACCAATCAGGTCACAGAATGAGCCGAGTGCATCAACCTTTATATTCTGGGCTGATGACACTGCATGGATGCCCAAAATCCATGGAGCAAACATGGCTGCTGACCCATGTGGTTTAATCCACACACCTCCACAGAGGCACACAAACAGCCAGCCCTAAATTAGTGTCATTATAATGCAAAGGCAGACTCCCTCTGCTGCACACAAAGGGATTCCAGTGGGATTGGGAAGCTCACAAAGGCATGCTCACAGAACCATATGTTACCAGGATGGGGAGTCGACACACATGGGACTGCTCCACAACATATAAATATTCAGAGAATCATTCCAACTCATCCAGGCCTAATCAAACCCAGGCATCAAACACATTGGCRTCTGTGATTTTAATCCTGGGAAATGCCATACATGCTCATTCATTTCAAATCCATTTGTGCCTAATATACCAACAATCCATCTGATTTTAATTTACTGCAGTTCCTTTGAGCGATAGCAGTATATTGGTATGTAGCTCCAAAAAACATCTGCTCACACTTCTAGGTCAGCCAGTTCTGAGCTTTATTTATCCACCTAACCCCCGCCTCCCTCCATCTTCCTGCATCTCTCTCTCCTTCTCTGTTTCATGTGATAACTCCCAGCCCATCCATAAGGCAGAAGGCTCATTGGAGTGTGCAGCATCCGTCACAACAGCCTTGCAATGTTACCTCCTCTGGCCCCAGAGTAGAGAGAGAGAGAGAGATGTGACTCCTGTCTCATTATGTCTCTACCTGACTTCTTACTGCTCACACTGAATGGGAAATGAGTTGCCTGACTTGGCCCTGAGCCGGGCCATAAACCCAAGAGGATGGTGACAGAAACACTGCATGATGTTCCTCGTGAGTTATACTGAACTTACTGTACATTCTAGATGGTTACTGAATGTTCCTTTCAAACAATATTTTAAACAGGCCTTTTATCTATAGTCACAGATACACGAAGACTCTAAAACCCAGTAGTATTTGCTCATCATATATCATGAACCAATCCAGTGGCAACCCGTCATTCAGCCCCACCTGCTTTGAGCACCACCTGTGTGCCTGTTTTGCATATCACATATCAGTTTGCAAACAATGTAAAAATAATAATATTTGAGTTAACAAAGCCACATACAAACATGGTGTATTTATTGCTTTCTTGAGTAAAGCAGCTCCAAAATGCAGGTGTTTCAGCCTAGCTCAGTGCTTTCTGTGGTGGTGCGGCAGCCAGCGGGAAAATACGGAGCGTAGGGGTTGGTAATGTTCTCTAGTTGCGCCGTGATTGGGTCAGTGTTCTGTCACTCATGGGGACACTACGTCACCGCAAAATCTAAGGGGAGAGCTCAGAAATTCAATCCCCTTGGATGCTGCCATAGAGTTACATTAGAAGTGCCCATCCAAGAAGGCTCAAGGTCATTGGCCACAGATAAAATTACATCAAATCACGTTATATCCACCGTAGCTTTGATTGGACTGATCATGTCAACATCATACTTCCAAAATCTTAGCTAGCAAGCTAGACAAGCAGTCATCGTCATCATCAATCTAGTCGACGATCTACTGGCAAAATCATTTTCAATCCTTGTCATATGAAGAGAAATTATAGATAAAACGTATTGGTGCTCATAGGATATTGGACATAAACATTACACAAATTCAACAATGAGTGGTTTGGAAGGAATCAGTGTTTAACTGCAAGTGTTGCAAAGCAATCATTAGCCACTATTCAGTGGAGAGAGAGTGTGGTTCAAGTCTGGGTTTAAGGGTATCTTTTCCAAGCTTAAAACGATAAATATTCACATGCAACATCATGGGCCAGAAAAGGTTGAATACATTAGCTATGCTGGCAATCCAGCATGACTTCTGCCACGTTCAAAACAACTGGAAACTCGGAACTGGGAAATCTCAGACTTTAGTGAGTTCAAGACAACTGGGAACTCTGAAAAAATGAGCTCCGACTGGGAAAATACGTTTTTAACGATCATCCAACTCGGGAACTCTGGTCTCTTTCTAGAGCTCTGACCTGAAGATCACTGATGTCATGATTCAACCTTGTTTTTTTCTCTCTCGAGTTCACAGTTGTCTTGAAAGCACCATAAATCCAGATAATGCTAGACTTTGATGACAAAATTTGCCCACAAGAAGGACCACCATGCCACCTTCCTGTTCAAGTGAGAACACATGTTTTGTATTCTGCTGCATAAATGAGAGAGGGAGATATGTATACTGTAGTTAAGAAAGTAATACTAAGTGTATGTTGTGTAGTAAGCTGTTAGTAGCCCCTGTGCCTCACCCTAATAATTTGGTCCCTTTCCCCCTCATTAACGTAGCCTACTGTTCTGACTTGGTATTGCACATGTAGCCTATAGCCTGTTTTAGAGAAATGTCATCATCGAATATTGTAAGAGCTTTCATTGTCTGCTTATATGCCCCCTTTATTTATCCTTCAGTTCTGATTTGGTGTACAGGGAGATTACTGTAAGAACGGCCCATGTTCTGAATTCTGTCGCTGTACATTTCAAAAGTGCTGAACAAATAGTTATATTGACTATATCCGTCTTAGCTCGCTCATTAATGTCTTAATCAAAATGATCGATTGCCTCTTATCAACTAATTGTTTTCTTATGACATAGTTTGTACATCTCAATTGTCATTAGAAACCACATTTGTTTAAGCAAGACAGCCATATCAGTTACGTTTCTTAAAAGGCAGTAAATGAGGCTGAATGAACTGTTTCGCTGCCAGACAAGGCTCCTCTGATAGCCAGGTGTAGCAGTGGTAAGGATTCACTACATGGTGCTGAAAAGAAAGCTCTGCTGTTGTGAAAGCTTTATGTAGGGCCTAACAGTTTGTGGGCACTGTTTGTCACCATTATAGTGTAATTAATGTATTGTTTAGTGTTGTGGTTTTGCTGGCAAATCACCACTGAACCAAAGGCAGGTGGTACAAAAAAAACACTGTAGGATTTATGTTACATATTGACTTTAGTAACTTTCTCCTCTCTGGTTTGGTGCATATAATTTGCTTGTAAAGCCGTCACTCAAGCAGTCAATATATTTCCTGAGAGTAGTTTGTAGGATCTGTTGAAAGGCCATAACCAGAGACCTCTCAGTTTGAGTAGTATATATGCAGGGCAATTCCAGTTAGTGCTTCCCCCTTTAGCCTGATGTAACTGCTTGCATGACAGTTCACTCCTTATTTAGCTTCGTACAACTTTTAACATGTCTAATAATTTCCAACATATTCATGAGTTATGACAAAATGAATGTCAAAGGCTTTGACTACTATAATGATGTGTATTTTGGGATAAGTGCACAGGAAATATTACAAAGTGGGCAGTCACAGAGTGATGATTGATGGGCTTGTGCTAAAAGATCTTCAGACAGAGCTTCATTCTTACAACCTGTCATTTCAGAAAGGCCAATGTGCCAGTCCCTGGAACTGTAGCCAGTCTTCCCTGGAACTGTAGCCAGTCTTCCCTGGAACTGTAGCCAGTCTTCCCTGGAACGGTAGCCAGTCTTCCCAGGAACTGTAGCCAGTCTTCCCTGGAACGGTAGCCAGTCTTCCCTGGAACTGTAGCCAGTCTTCCCTGGAACTGTAGCTAGTCCCTGGAACTGTAGCCAGTCTTCCCTGGAACTGTAGCCAGTCTTCCCTGGAACGGTAGCCAGTCTTCCCCGCTCTCTTCCCTCTACCACCCTACCCGTATCCATTTTGTGTGAATTGGGAGGTCCATGAATCTCAGTCCCTGTCAGGGATGGAGTCGGCTGGGAGGGGAGAGGATGAGCCCTCTAAGAGGCTGAGATCTGATTACAGAGACGTTATTCTTTCAAGTTGAAATAGGACGTTCGTATTTTATCTAACGGGTGGATCCATAAATCTAAATTTCCTGTTTACATTGCACACCTTCAATGTTATGTCCATAATTAACGTAAAATTCTGGCAAATTAGGCAGCCCAAATGTTGCATATACACTCGATCTGCGTGCAATGAATCGCAAGAGAAGTTACACATTTACCTGCTAAATGGATTTCTTTTAGCTAATATGTAGGTTTAAAAATCATATCTGTGTATTGATTTTAAGAAAGGCATTGATGTTATGGTTAGGTACACATGGAGCAACGATACGCACCGCAATCATTACTTGCAACGCAGGACACGCTAGATAAACTAGTAATCATCAACCATTGTGTAGTTATAATATGATTATGATTGATTGTTTTTTATAAGATAAGTTTAATGCTAGTACAAACTTACCTTGGTTCTTACTGCATTCGCGTAAAGGCAGGCTCCTCGGGGAGTGCAATGTATTAAGGTTGGTTAGAGCGTTGGACTAGTTAACTGTAAGGTTGCAGATTGAATCCCCGAGCTGAAAGGTAAGAAATCTGTCCCGTTCTGCCCTGAAGAGGCAGTTAACCCGTTCCTAGGCCGTAATTGAAAAAGAATGTGTTCTTAACTGACTTGCATATTAAATAAAGATTAATAAAGTGTAAAAAAAAAAAAAAAAAAACGGCCAATATCGGTGTCCAAAAATACCGATTTCCGATGTTATGAAACTTAAATCGGCCTAATTAATCGTCCATTCCGATTAATGCGGTCGTCTAACTTCATACTCTATAAAGACAACACGTATTCAGTCTATGTAAGAGGTAGTTGACTGGACGTTTAAGGTGTCTGTCATCTACGCTGTTTGTATGTTCTGGGACGGAATCTAGATTTCTCTATGGGAGATACGCCATTGAGGAGCAGACATAAAAAACATTTTTTTTGGGGGGGGATACAACCAGTTCGGTGCGACCTTTTTAGTGCTTCTTAAACCCCTTAAAAGTTATGTGTTTGAGCTAGAGACTTCGGGTAAGGCGTACTTCTTGCATTGTAACGCGTCTAAATTCACTGATTCCGCCGATGTCAACATTAGATGGGGGCTTAGCTAGAGCGATGTTTGTGAGATGAGAGGATACTGAACGGTTCTTCTCATGAAAACGTCTCTGAAGTCCGAACGGTTTGAGCTACAACTAGGATGACCCCATTCTGAAAAAGCTGAGACTCTCACAAACGTTGCTTCTTTCTACGACGCTCACAAAGACTCTCACAAACGTGCTTCTTTCTACGACGCTCACAAAGACTCTCACAAACGTGCTTCTTTCTACGACGCTCAACAAAGAACACAAGGACTTGTTAGAACTCTACAATAGAAGATCATACCACATTATTGCATTGTGATTGTCCTGATCTTTCCTGCGGTTTCCTTTAAGAGTCTGATGCTTTGAATACACAACAATGTTATTCTGCAATTCAATGTTATTTCATTACCGTTACCTTGGGGGGGGTGAATAATTGACTAGGAGAGAAATGACCTTTTTTTTTGCCGTGTACTGTCCACTGTCCGTGGAAGTTAGAGCAGGGAATATGTCATTAGGATTCAGGAAGAACCATATAAATGACCAGGGGGTAAACTTGTTCTCCTTATGATGATCTGATGCTTTCTGTTTGACAACCAGATTAATAAATGATGACTCATAAATTTTTAAAAGATATTTTAATGCGTGTTGTGTTTCCTTCTGCTGTTACTGTGGTAACTTTCTCCACTAGAAGAAAATACTAAACGTAGACTGGGAACTTTTAACCTATTGCATGATACCAAAGAACATCATGCATTTGCATATCACCATTTGAGTCCCCAATCCCCTCACATTTTCTTTGTTTGCTCTCTGGGGTCTAAGCTGGGTTACTGTAAAGCACTTTCTGACAACTGACAATTTTAAAAGGGAATTATAAAATACAATTTGATAGAATTGAACAGAAAAGAGAAAAACCCATGGTGTTATCTTGACTGATGACATGAGCGTGAAAGCAGAGCAGTAATTAGACCAGGGTAGTTATTAGACCAGAGTAGTTTAAGACCAGGGCAGTAATTAGACCAGAGTAGTAATTAGACCAGAGTAGTTATTAGACAGGGTAGTTATTAGACCAGGGCAGTAATTAGACCAGAGTAGTTATTAGACCAGGGCAGTAATTAGACCAGGGTAGTAATTAGACCAGGGTAGTAATAGACCAGAGTAGTTATTAGACCAGGGCAGTAATTAGACCAGGGAGTATTAGACAGGGTAGTATTAACCAGAGTAGTTATTAGACCAGGGTAGTTTTAGACCAGGGCAGTTATTAGACAGGGCTAATTAGACCAGAGTAGTTATTAGACCAGGGTAGTATAGACCAGAGTAGTTATTAGACCAGGGTAGTTATTGACCAGGGCGTAATTAGACCAGAGTAGTTATTAGACCAGAGTAGTTATTAGACCAGAGTATGTTATCCAGAGACCAGAGTATTATTAGACCAGGGCAGTAATTAGACCAGGGTAGTTATTAGACCAGGGCAGTTATTAGACAGGGCAGTTATTAGACAGGGCAGTAATTAGACCGAGAGTAGTAATTAGACCAGAGTAGTTATTAGACAGAGTAGTTATTAGACCAGAGTAGTAATTAGACAGAGTAGTTATTAGACCAGAGTAGTTATTAGACAGAGCAGTAATTAGACCAGAGCAGTAATTAGACCAGGGTAGTTATTATACAGGGTAGTTATTAGATCAAGGAGTTATAGACCAGGGCAGTTATTAGACCAGGGCAGTTATTAGACCAGGGCAGGGCAGTAATTAGACCAGAATAGTATTAGACCATAGGCAAGGAAGTTATTAGACCAGAGTAGGTATTAGACCAGGGCAGTAATTAGACCAGGGCAGTAATTAGACCAGGGCAGTTATTAGACCAGGGCAGTAAATTAGACCCAGGGCAGTAATTAGACCAGGGCAGTAAGTGACACGGATGCAGTAATTAGACCAGGGCAGTCATTAGACCTGGCAGTGATGACAGGGCAGTAATTAAGACCAGGGCAGTTAATTAGACCAGGGCAGTTATTAGACCAGAGTAGTTATTAGACAGGGCAGTAATTAGACCAGGGCAGTTATTAGACCAGGGCAGTCATTAGACCAGAGTAGTTATTAGACCAGGGCAGTTTACACGACATGCAGTAATTAGACCAGGGCAGTTATTAGACCAGGGCAGTTATTAGACAGGGCAGTAATTAGACCAGGGCAGTATTAGACCACGGCATGGCAGTAATTAGACCAGGGCAGTATTAGCATAGTAGTTATTAGACCAGAGCAGTAATTAGACAGGTAGTTTAGACCAGAGTAGTTATTAGACCAGAGTAAGTTATTAGACCAGAGTAGTTATTAGACCAGGGCAGTAATTAGACCAGGGTATTAGACAGAAGTAGTTTAATTAGACCAGAGTAGTTATTAGACAGGGCAAGTTATTAGAGTCAAGGCAGTTATTAGACCAGGGCAGTTATTAGACGAGGGCAGTAATTCGACAGAGCAGTTATTAGACCAGGGTAGTGGCAGTTATTAGACCAGAGTAGTAATTAGACCAGGGGAGTAATTAGATCAAGGCAGTTATTAGACCAGTGCAGTTATTGGACAGGGCAGGGCAGTTATTAGACCAGAGTAGTAATTAGACGAGGCAGTAATTAGACCAGGGCAGTAATTAGACCAGAGCAGTTATTACACCAGGGCAGGGCAGTTATTAGACCAGAGTAGTAATTAGACCAGGGCAGTAATTAGATCAAGGCAGTTATTAGACCAGAGCAGTTTATTAGACCAGGGCAGTAATTAGACCAGGGAGTAATTAGATCAAGGAAGTTATTAGACCAGGGCAGTTATTAGACCAGGGTAGGGCAGTAATTAGACAGAGCAGTTATTAGACCAGAGCAGTTATTAGACGCAGGGCAGTAATTAGACCAGGGCGTAATTAGATCAAGGCAGTTATTAGACCAGGGCAGGGCAGTAATTAGACCAGAGCAAGTTATTAGACCAGGGCAGTTATTAGACCAGGGCAGTAATTAGACCAGGGCAGTTATTAGCCAGAGTAGTAGTTAGACAAGAGAGTTATTAGACCAGAGTAGTAATTAGACCAGGGCAGTAATTAGGATAGAGTAGTTATTAGATCAAGGCAGTTATTAGACCAGGGCAGGGCAGTTATTAGACCAGAGTAGTAATTAGACCAGAGTAGTTATTAGACAGGGTAGGGCCAGTTATCAGACCAGACCAGTAATTAGACCAGGGCATATATTAGTCAGTTAAGAACAAATTCTTATTTACAATGACGGCCTAGGAACAGTGGGTTAACTGCCTTGTTCAGGCGCAGAACGATAATATTTTTATTGTCAGCTTGGGGATTTGATCAGGCAACCTTTCAGTCTAGTCCAACACTCTAACCACTAGGCTACCTGCCGCCCATGGTGTCTACCTGCGCCCCATGGTGTCTACCTGCCGCCCCATGGTGTCTACTGCTGCCACTGGTGTCCACTGCCGCCCATGGTGACCATGTGTCTACTCGCGCATGGTGACCCTATGGTGTCTGTCGAGGAGGGAATACCAAAGCTCCAGCGGGAGCTGTTTCCACTCAGAAAACCTTTGGGAGAGAGGATCTGCCTGCTGAGAGATGGTGTGGATTAGTCCTGATTGAATGCACACCCTGGGTGAGAGGTGTGTGTGTGTGTGGTGTGTGTGTGTGTGTGTGTGTGTGTGTGTGTGTGTGTGTGTGTGTGTGTGTGTGTGTGTGTGTGTGTGTGTGTGTGTGTGTGTGTGTGTGTGTGTGTGTGTGTGTGTGTGTGTGTGTGTGTGTGTGTGTGTGTGTGTGTGTGTGTGTGTGTGCGTGTGTGCGTGTGTGTGAGAGAGAGGTGGTGTCACGTTGTGATTGTGTCCTTGTAT
>NC_036863.1:2738502-2746881 GCF_002910315.2 Salvelinus sp. IW2-2015
AGAGAGATTTGTAGTGTGATTCTATATGTGTAGTGTGATTCTATATGTATAGGTGGTGGATGTCTTATATGTAGTGTGATTACCTATATGTTGTAGTGTGATCTATGTGTGGTGTGTGATTCTTGTGGTGGAGTGTGATTTATTTGTAGGTGTGATTCTATAATGTAGTGTGATTCTATATGTAGTGGGTGATTCTAATGTGTAGTGTGATTCTATGTGTTAGTGTGATTCTATGTGTAGTGTGATTCTATATGTGTAGTGTGATTGCTATATGTGTAGTGTGATTCTATATGTGTGAGTGTGATTCTATATGTAGTGGTGATTTTATATATGTTAGTGTGAATTCTATATGTGTAGTGTGATTCTATATGTGTAGTGTGATTCTATGAATGTAGGTGTGGAATTTCTATATGTGTAGTGTGATTCTATATATGTATATTTATTTCATATGTGTAGTGTATTCTCAATGTGTGTAGGTGTGATTCTATGTGTGTAAGTGTGATTCTATATGTGTAGTGTGATTCTAATATGGTGTAGTGTGGATTCTATGTGTGTAGTGTGATTCTAGTGTGTGTAGTGTGGATTCTTATATGTTGTAGTGTGATTCTATATGTTAGTGTGATCTATGTGTGTAGTTGTGATTCGTGTGTGTAGTGTGATTCTATGTGTGTAGTGTGATTCTACTGTGTGTAGTGTGATTCTATATGTGTAGTTGTGATTTCCTATATGTGTAGTGTGATTTTCTATGTGGTGTAGTGTGATTCGAATGTGTGTAGTGTGATTCGTATGTGGTGTAGTGTGATCTGATGTGTGTAGTGTGATTCTATGTGTGTAGTTTATTTCTATATGTGTTGAGTGTGATTCTATGATGTGTAGTGTGATTCTATATATGTATAGGTTATTCTATATGTGTAGTGTGATTCTATGTGTGTAGTGTGATTCTATGTGTGTAGTGTGATTCTATGTGTGTAGTGTGATTCTATGTGTGTAAGTGTGGATTCTATATGTGGTAGTGTGATTCTATGTGTGTAGTTAAATCTATATTGTAGTGTGATTCTATATATGGTTAATAGTTTATTCTATATGTGTAGTGTGATTGCTATGTGTGTAGTGTGAATTTATGTTGTGTAGTGTGATTCTATGTGTGTAAGTGTGATTCTAATATGTGTAGTGTGATTCTAGTGTGTGTAGTGTGATTCTATGTGTGTAGTGTGGATTCTATATGTGTGTAGTGTGATTCTATGTGTGTAAGTGTGATATCGTAATGTGTGTAGTGTGATTCTATGTGTATAGTGTGATTCTATATATGTATAGTATAATTCTATATGTGGTAGGTGATTCTAATGTGTGTAGTGGTGATTCTATGGTGTAGTGGTGATTCTTGTGTGGTAGTGTGATTCTATGTGTATGTTTGTGATTCTTATATATGTATAGTTATTCTAGTATGTGTAGTGTGAATTCTATGTGTGGTAGTGTTGATTCTATGTGTGTAGTGTGATTCTATGTGTTGTAAGTGTGATTCTATGTGTGTAGTGTGATTCTATGTGTGTAGTGTGATTTCTATGTGTGTTAAAAGTGTGATTCTATGTGTGTAGTGTGATTCTATGTGTATAGTGTGATTCTATATATGTATGTCTATTCTATATGTGTAGTGGTGATTCTAGTGTGTGTAGTGTGATTTATGTGGGTGTAGTGTGATTCTAATGTGTTGTAGTGTGATCTATGTGTGTAGGTGTGAATTTCTATATGTGTAAGTGTTGATTCTATATGTGTAGTGTGATTCTATGTGTTGTAGTGTGATTCGAATGGTGTAGTGTTGATTGCTAATGTGTGGGTAAGTGTGATTCTATGTGTGTATTGTGTGATTCTATTTACTGTGTAGTGTGATTCTATAAAGTCGTGTAGTTGTGATTCTATGTGGGTGTGTAGTGTGGATTCCGACTGTGTGTAGTGGTGATTCCCCTATGTGTGTAGTGTGATGCTTATGTGTGTAGTGTGATTTCTATGTGTGATAGTTATTCTATATGTGTAGTGTGATTCCCTATATGTTGTAAAGTGTGATTCCTCATATATGTATAGTTATTCTATATGTGTAGTGCTGATCTCTAATGTGGTGTAGTGTGATTCCTATTGTGTAGTGTGGATTCTATGTGGTGTAGTGTGATTCTATGTGTGTAGTGTGATTTCTATTATGTGTAGTGTGATTCTATGGATGTGTAGTTATGTCTTATATTGTGTAGTGTGGATTCTAGTATATGTATAGGTTATTCTATAATGTTGTAGTGTGATTCTATGTGGTGTAGTGTGATTCTATGTGTGTAGTGGTGATGCCTATTGTGTAGTGTGGAATTCTGTATATGTGTAGTGTGGTGGATTCTATGGTGTGTAGTGTGATTCCTATGTGTGGTAGTGTGATTCTATGTGTGTAGTGTGATTCCTATGTGTGTAAGTTGTGATTCTATGTGTGGTAGTGTTGATTCTATGTGTATAGTGTGATTCTAGTATATGTATAGTTATTCTATATGTGTAGTGTGATTCTATGTGTGTAGTGTGATTCTATGTGTGTAGTGTGATTCTAAATGTGTGTAGTGGTGATTCTATGTGGTATAGTGTGATTCTATATTGTATAGTTATTCTACTATGTGTGTAGGTGTGATTCTATGTGTGGTAGTGTGATTCTATGTGTGTAGGTGGTGATTCTTATGTGTGTAGTGTGATTCCTATGTGTGTAGTGTGTTCTAATGTGTGGTAGTGTTGGTTCGATGTGTGTAGTGTGAATTCTTAATGTGTGGTAGTGTGATTCTATGTGTATAGTGTGATTCTATATAGTATAGTTATTCTTATATTGTGTAAGTGTGATTCTAAATTGTGTGGTAGTGTGATTCTATGTGTGTAGTGTGATTCTATGTGTGTAGTGTGATTCTATGGTGTGGTAGTGTGATTCTATATGTGTAGTGTGATTCTATATGTGTAGTGTGATTCCCCTATGTGTGTAGTTGTGATTCGATGTGTGTAGTGGGTGATTCTATGTTGTGTAGTGTGATTCTATGTGTGTAGTGGTGATTCTATATGTGTAGTGTGATTCTATATGTGTATGTGATTCCTATGTGGTCAGTGTGATTCGATGTGTGTAGTGTGATTGTCTGATGTGTGTAGTGTGATTCCTATGTGTGGTAGTGTGATTCTATGTGTGTAGTTATTTAAGTATGGTAGTGTGAATTCTATAATTTGTGTAGTGTTGTTTCTATAGTATGTATAGTTATTCTATATGGTGTAGTGTGATTCTATGTGTGTAGTGTGAATTCTATGTGTGTAGTGTGATTCTATTGTGGTAGTGTGATTTATGTGTGTTAGTGTGATTCTATATGTGTAGTGTGATTCTATGTGTGTAGTTATTCTATATGTGTAGTGTGATTCTATATATGTATAGTTATTCTATAAATGTGTAGTGTGATTCTATGTGTGTAGGTGTGATTCTATGTGTGTAGTGTGATTCTATGTGTGGTTAGTGTGATTCTATATGTTGGTACGTGTGATTCTATGTGTGTAGTGTGATTCTATGTGTGTAGTGTGATTCTATGTGTGTAGTGTGATGTCTAATGTGTGTAGTGTGTTCTATGTGTGTAGTGGGTGATTCTAATGTGTATAGTGTGATTCTATATATGTATAGTTATTCTATATGTGTTAGTGTTGATCCTATGTGTGAGTGGTGATTCTATGTGTGTAGTGGTGATTCTATGTGTGTAGTGTGATTGTCTATGTGTGTAGTGTGATTTCTATGTGTGTATGTGATCTATATGTGTAGTGTGTTCTGTGTGTATAGTGTGATTCTATGTGTGTAGTGGTGATTCTATATGTGTAGTGTGATTCGTGTGTGTATAGTGGTGATTCTATAGTGTAGTGTGATTCTATATGTGTAGTGTGGATTCTGTGTGTAGTAGTGTGATTCTATGTGTGTAGGGTGTGATTCTATATGTGTAGTGGTGATTCTATGTGTGTAGTTGTGATTCTATATGTGTAGTGTGAATGTCTATGTGTGTAGTTGAATTCTATATGTGTAGGTGTGATTCTGTGTGTAGTAGGTGTGATTCTATGTGTGTAGGTGATTCTATATGTGTAGTGTGATTCTGTGGTTGTATAGTGTGATTCTATATGTAGTGTGATTCTATATGTGTAGTTTGTGATTCTATGTGTGTAGTGGTGATTCCTTAATGTAGTGTGATTCTATGTGTTAATCAGTGTGATTCTAGTGTGTGTAGTGTGATTCTTATATGTAGTTGATTCTATGTGTGTAGTGTGGATTCTTTAATGTAGTTTTTGTGATTCTACTATGGTGGTATAGTGTGATTTCATGTGTGTTAGTGGTGATTCTATACTGTAGGGTTGTGATCTAATGTGTATAGTGTGATTCTATTGTGTGTAGTTGGTGATTCTATGTGTGTAGTGTGATTCTATAGTGTGTAGTGTGATTCTATATGTAGTGTGATTCTATGGTACTAGTGGTGATTCTAGTGTGTAGTGGTGCACTTCTATATGTAGAGGTTGATTCTAATGTGTATAGTGTGATTCTATGTGTTTTAGTGTTGATTTTCTATATGTAGTGTGATGTTCATGTGTGTAGTGTGATTCTATATGTAGTGGTGATTCTAATGTGTGTAAGTGTTGATTGCTATATGTAGTGTGATTCTATGTGTGTAGTGTGATTTCTATATGTAATAATAGTGATTCTATATGTAGTGTGATTCTATAGCTGGGGATTTTATTTGCGTTTCGGATTGTTCAAACCATGTTGCGTCACTATATGGTCTGCTGCAGGAGGGACCAGAGAGAGACATGCCGAAAAATCGTTTTTGTTCAGGCCATGGGTCCTTAAAACAAAATACCGTCGCCTAATTTAAAAAGAAACCGGGTACAAACTGATGAGGTAAAAAATGACTGGCCGTTTTGATGCGCAAGTACAGCCAAGTAGCGGCAAAAATTAAAATGCAATATTGTCAAAACTAATATTGGTGATATATCGTCAAAAATAATATCCCGATAAATGTAAGCTGACTATATTTTTTCCGCGCCAATCAGTAGTGTCTACAAGATATGTGGGGGAGCGGAAAAGAAATTTGCAAATATGTCAAATAAAATAAATGTCAATGTTATTTTATAAATAAAGGCGTAAGCATGCCATGCTTTGATCCTCTAAATCCAGATGAAACTAAAGATGGGATTTTTTTTCTCTTGTAAGTATCGTTTTTTTCAGCTGACAAAGCAAAGCAGGAACTGGACACAGCATACAACCACCCCCAACACACACACACAACACACACAGCACACACACACACACACACACAACACACACCACACACACACAAACCACACATCACACACACACACACACACACACACACACCACACACACACACACACAACACACACACACACACACGAACACACACAGCCCACGACACACACACACACAGCATACCCCTGTATAAGCATAACAAATGCCATACCAATGCCCCAAATAACCGCTGAGGAAGTTAGACATTGTTGAATGGTGGTTTTGTTTCAAAATAATGATAAGCTGACGGACCACAAGGCATATTGTATTCTACTATGTTCCACCTAGCAGATGCTGACAGATGTGTGTAAAAGCGGGCGACAAGGCAAATTTTCTCTCCTCCTTTCATCTCAGGCTTTGGCAGAGCCAGGAATATCTTCAAATGAGTGATAAATCATTTCCAATTTGATCAAGTACTGTTGAGGCAGCATCTAAAAACTAGGACAAAACTTGTTTGAATTTTAGATCATTGTGGAGAATGGTTTTTAGAATCATGGTGTCATAGACACACAGTCCAGCTGACGTTGGTGTTTATTGTGTTGGGGCAAGACAGACTATTACTAAATAATTGGTATTCCTCACAGCAACAGAAGCAGCACAGGCAGGTCGCCTCCATAGAGAGATAGAGAATGAGGCGAAATGACTGGGACTGTTGTTTCTCCACAGCAACTCTGTCATCTTGTTGGCAGCCAGGCGTCATTTGACATCAGATGAGAGCGGCAGTCGGCAGGTTAGGGCTGTGGTTGAGAGGAGAAGTCAGGCAGGTAGGGCTGTGGGTCTGAGAGAGAGAGAGAGAGTAGAGAGAGAAGAGAGAGAGAGAGAGAGAGAGAGAGAGAGAGAGAGAGAGAGAGAGATGAGAGAGAGAGAGAGAGAGGGAGAGAGAGAGAGAGAGAGTGCCTCCTCCTACGAGATTCATCAGGACAAAGTGTAGTGTTAGGAGAAATCAGCAGAAGAGTGTACCGGCCAGGACACTAATCTTTAGACAGTACAATGGTGACCACAAGGGGGGTAGTATTAGAAGGCGACGCTTGCTCGTTCTTAAGTTGTTTAGACTAATGTGGAGAGAAAGACTGAGGAGAAGAAAGACACATTGGCAATTAACATTTGTAACCAACTTTAATGTTTTAAACAACTGTTATTGAGAACCGATTCACATGATGCGCATACGCAGCCAGTGCCTCATTACTCACCACTTGCCTCAGCTGTCCCATTCCGGAGGATCAGGGTCGCTCTATGATATCACATCACAGACATTCCGTTTCAGTGCGTGGGTCAAGCGCGCTCCTCAAAATTGGCACTTTCACCATCAAGCGATCAAAGTCCCTTTTCCATGAACTGTCTATTTTATTGTCCTCTCTTCCCCACCCCTGACCCAGTGGGACCACATTCTTAACCCTTCCTGTCATCTTGTAGGTTTATGATTATCACAGCCCCAACAGCCCATATCTGACATGAATGTTGTGGGGCCCACGCTGTCTGACTGCCTGTCTGCCATGGCATGCCTGGTCGGCCGCTGGGTGTAAATCCCTCTTTAGGCATGGATGAGTGGCCCGCGCGCAGGATATGGGCCGGGTGCAGCACCAGCAGTGTGAGAGGAGAATGGGGAGCTGTATGTGGAAATGGGCCGGGTGCAGCACCAGCAGTGTGAGAGGAGAATGGGGAGCTGTATGTGGAAATGGGCCAGAATACATGAGGCATCAGTGAGTGTGGCCAGTCTGTATCTGGGAGCTCTGTAGAAGTCTCTCTCTCTCTCTCTCTGAGACCACAGCCCCACAGTGCATCTGGAGACAGCAGGTCAGTCAGTCAGCTCGCCTGGTGTTGCACACTGCTGGGTGGCAGACAGAGGCATGAGTCAGACGGTCGATACCAGGCAGGGGTGGCAAGGGTGAGGGGGTAAAGAGATGAGACACACAGTGCTGGAGCGGGTCACAAAACAAACAAAGTCAACTCCCCATGTAGGTTGGTTTGTTCCTGTTGGCCAATAGCATGACCTCCTCCTCAGCAGGACACAGAAATCAACAACAAATACATCTGATAGCAATAAAACATCTCTAAAGTGAAGTACCAGGAAGTACAGCCAGGAAGGCAGAAACAGCAGCACCGTATTTCTCTCTCTGCTTACAAAGTCCTCTGCTTTATGGCATGCTGACAGATACAGATGGCTGTATCCGGCTGTATCCGAGCTCTAAGCAGGTGAGGAAAAGGCGCTTCCAGAGACATGGCACATGGGTAATTGCTTTAATGTAAGAAAGGAACGGGCAATTGTGATATCAAACGGATCAGTAAAATAAATGCCACAACACCGTTAATCAAAGCTCAGAAGAACATGTTTCAGCTAGTATCAGCAGCATCAAAAAAAGAGCCCTGCTGTTGAGGCGACTACATTGAGGCAGAAAAAAGACAGAGAGCCCTGCTGTTGAGGCGACTGCAGAGAGGCAGAAAAGTTTCCCCAAACCGTGCTGGGGTGAAAGGAAATGCCTCCTGTCTGAATCAAAACTGGTCTCTGTTGTTAGCATGACAACACATCCACATTAAAAACATACTAGAGTAGACCATGGTATAAATGCTATACTGTAGTGTTTTTGCGGACTTTACTGTAGCAGTATTTACTATAGTATATTCTAGTATTTAGTGTAGTATGCTGTAGTATATGTCATGACGTTGGCCTGGGGGTAGGTTTATGACAGTCATAAATACCTCTCCCCCCCTTTTTCCTCTCTCTACCCTACTGATGTGACATTTGGTTAACATAGAGATTCTGGGAACATCAGAAGGTGGGGGGAAATGAACTATATTCTGGTAATCCGACCATATGCCATATGCTGTGGTACTTAATGAATATGATGTCAGTTTGGTTGTCATCTGAGACATTCTGATCAATGATAGAATGACATAAACTCTACAGTGGAAAGTCTGCACATTGTAGTTATCGGAGTCACATGGAATTGTTGTTCAATTTAAATGTTTGAATATAAAATTATTGTTGAAGAGATGAAATGTAATTTTAGCTTCCAAATGAGAGATTTGGGTTTTCATAAGGTTAGGGC
>NC_036863.1:2747354-2750326 GCF_002910315.2 Salvelinus sp. IW2-2015
ACAATGTCCGTACTGTGGAGACGCCTAAGACAGAAGCACAGGAATTTATTGCCCTGGCCACATCTGCAGTCCTCATGCCTCCTTGCAGCATGCCTAAGGCACGTTCACGCAGATGAGCAGGGACCCTGGGCATCTTTCTTTTGGTGTTTTTCAGAGTCAGTAGAAAGGCCTCTTTAGTGTCCTAAGTTTTCGTAACTGTGACCTTAATTGCCTACCGTCTGTAAGCTGTTGGTGTCTTAACGACCGTTCCATGTTCATTAATTGTTCATGGTTTATTGAACAAGCATGGGAAACAGTGTTTAAACCCTTTACAATGAAGATCTGTGAAGTTATTTGGATTTTTACAAATTATCTTTGAAAGACAGGGTCCTGAAAAAGGGATGTTTCTTTTTTTTGCTGAGTTTATATACGATAATAATGCATGTAGTGTTTTTGTGGATTGTAGTATACTGTAGTATTTGCTGTAGTTTTTTTGAGGACATTACTGTAGTATGCTCTAATATTTATTATAGTCTTTTTGATTTATTATCTTTGACATTGAAGTAGAGACGTCCTCCTTCAGGAAACCTACTGGAGAAATACTAAGAGTTAATGTTCCATAACCTGTAGATAGGTAGGACTGGGGTTAGTATTTACTACAGTGTTTTTTACCCCGGATAATACTGTATTCAACAGAATACTACAACATTCTATAGTAAGTACTAAACATGATCGATGGATACTACAGTGTGAGGTATTCTACAGTATATTACAGTTGACTATAGAATTCTATAGTAAGTACATTAGTATTCGTATTGTAAACTGTAGTATTTTTTCATGTGGGCAGCGAGGCGAGCTGCTGGATCTATGGAGTGGAGCGAGGGCTCATAGGGGAGTCTAGAGTCTAGACAGACAGATCTTTACCGGTGGACCCCGCAGATAACAGAGCATACTGTCCCCAAAGTCTCAAAATAACTCCTCCTCAGTCCTCTCCTGCTGAAAACAAGTCATTCATTGCACACCTGATTAAACCTGTTCTGCCAACATCTAGACTGACTCCCAGGTTCAGAGAGACTGATACAGCTGGAGTCCCACATTAGCAGTAAGAGTCCAACTTTGCATGTCAGAATCTAGTCAGCAAACATGTTTTATTTTTATTTCAACTAGGCAAGTCATTTAAGAACACATTTTTATTTACAATGACGGCCTACCCCAGCAAAACCCTAACCCGGACAATGCTGGGCCCTCCCTATGGGACTCCCAATCACAGCCAGTTGTGATACAGCCTGGAATCGAACCAGGTCTGTAGTGACGCCTCTAGCACTGAGTTGTAGTGCCTTAGACTGCTGCGCCTTCGGGAACTTGGCAAGGGAGGTGAGGTAAATAAAGTCAATGACATGTTAATGAGTGAGGTCACGGTTATTGTTATTTCCCAAGGAGTCTGGGTAGCACCTCCTCCTTCCAACCAATCAAACTAGTCAAATTACCTCGAAGCTTCTCTCTACAGATGATGCACTGCAGTGCATTTACAGACCTGGTTAACCTGATCACCTGAGAAGTAAGACACGACGGTACTAAAATCCTAGCATTATTTGTTTGTGAATGGGGAATGTTGAGGTTTTCTCGAAAGCTCAGAGTTCCTCTCCCATATGGGTGACATGTGGAGAAGAGAAGCATCTGCTGCATGTCTCTGGTTCTCCAGTACCTGATTCGGCCTGACCTCCCACAGCCCGCATCCCCACATCCTTCCATCCTGCCTCCTGCTCAGCCATGCAGGGATAATCCCAGCCCACCCCTCCACAGCAGGGAAGGAAAGAATCCACTAAATAGAAAAGATAGAACGAATTTCCAAACCGATTTACTACCTACAGTACAATCTCAGCAGACATGGGACAGACCTGACTGGTTTAGGGTTCAGCAGAGCCATGGCTCAATCACCAGGCCACGTCCCTAACGGCAAATACACACTGACTGAGGTGAGGAATTACACACTGACTGAGGTGAGGAATTACACACTGACTGAGGTGAGGAATTACACACTGACTGAGGTGAGGAATGATCACACTGACTGAGGTGAGGAATTACACACTGACTGAGGTGAGGAATTAAGATCTCATGAAAATCTCAGCCTCTGATTAGAATTGTAACATGCAACAGGGATTCTGCCTATCTGATAGGACTAATAAACACTACACACACTTGAACAATGAACACAAAACACAACCAACATTCTAAAAAGTGCAAAATCTGACTATTCATTTCATATTCATGCAATTGTATAGGCAATGACCTACATGAAACGGATCTTCGACTATAACTATGTCACTGTCATTTAGAGGTTACTTTGTGTACTGCATGTGTTTGTAACAGTGTCTGGCCCTGAATATGCTCATGCCTGTGTCCATCTCTCTACTGTGTGTGCACTCTGTGTCACAGAGTCTCCTCCTGGCTCCGGGCTGACTCACTGTGCTGTGCTAGCCTGCGCTCCCCTTCGCACCCTGCCCCAATGTTACTGCATGTTATACAAGCCAGCTACAATGTGAGTCATTCCCACAGGGAGGAGGCAGAGGGAGGGATGGAGGGTAACGAGGAAGAGAGAGAGGGAAGGAGAGAGGGAAGGAGGGATGGAGGGAGGGCAGCAGGGAGGTAGGGCTGTAGGAAGGGAGTAAGGGAAGGCAGTAGGGAGGGAGGGAAGGCAGTAGTAGGGAGGAAGGGAGGGAGGGCAGTAGGTCATTTGTAATTTTTATTAGCATCCCCATTAGCTAACGCCGTAACGCTAGCTAATCTTCCTGGGGTCCAACACCAATTAACAAGACATTACAAACATTCAACAACTACACAATACAGATAATTAAAATATCTGACAGGAAACACATTTAACATTCAGTTGATGCTTTTTATTTCCTGTCCAGTCATATGGTCTGTCACACTAGATGTTCTTTCTATTTCCTGTCCAGTCATATGGTCTATCACATTAGATGTTCTTTCTATTT
>NC_036863.1:2751122-2751543 GCF_002910315.2 Salvelinus sp. IW2-2015
TCACATTAGATGTTCTTTCTATTTCCTGTCCAGTCATATGGTCTATCACATTAGATATTAAATTTTTTTCTTGAAGGTGGATTGACTTTTTGCCTGAGAAATATGGATTGGTAAAGAGTTCCATTCAGCTGGCTCTAAATAAAACTGTAAATTTAAGGCGATTTGTCCTTGGCTTGGGTTGTCTGGAGGGAGGGAAGTAGGAGGAAGGGAGGGCAGTAGGAGGGAGGGAAGGCAGTAGGGGGGAGGGAGGGAAGTAGGGAGAGAGGACAGCAGGTGGGGAGGGAGGGAGGTAGAAGTTCTCAGTCTCTATCTGAGCCACATGGTCAGCAGCCCACAGCTCTATAAGAGGTGCCTGAGGAGGTTCTACATGCAGAATATCAGCCCACAGCTCTATAAGAGGTGCCTGAGGAGGTTCTACATG
>NC_036863.1:2752119-2773795 GCF_002910315.2 Salvelinus sp. IW2-2015
CTCTATAAGAGGTGCCTGAGGAGGTTCTACATGTAGAATATCAGCCCACAGCTCTATAAGAGGTGCCTGAGGAGGTTCTACATGCAGAATATCAGAGGAGTCACAGGGACTGATGCTCTCCTTCAGATGGAGAGATACAAAAGGGTTAGCGCCACTGACCACTTCAAGATGTATACTGCTGGTCTCCGTAAACCAATATCTAGGCTACATTTCCATACTACTAAATTATGTTTTGGCCATGCATACTAAATAGCAGGCTAGATAGGATATTAGGACAAAGTCGGTGCTTCAAAAGTGAAGAATAGTAACCTTTAACACATATCCGTGACAACTTTCTCTAGTTCGGTCCCATGGGACATATCTCTCCTCCGCATATCCCTGACAACTTTCTCTAGTTCGGTCCCATGGGACATATCTCTCCTCCGCATATCCCTGACAACTTTCTCTAGTTTCGCCCCATGGGACACCTCACCATATTCATCCACAGCCTACCCTGCTACTCTCTTCTCCTGCCACATATTTCCTCCTCTCCTTTCTCAGCCCAGCTCCTCCTCCTCCTCCCCCAGGATGAATGGAGCTGCCATGACCCAAGGGAGGAGGGGGGAGGTTGCTCTGCCCTCCCTGGTGCATGCCATGGTGACTGTGGAGCTGAAGCACCCTGGTGATTACACAATAAATCCCACAGAAAGAGATGGAGAAAGAGAAAGAGAAAGCGATAGAGAGAGAGAGAAAGAGAAAGCGACAGAGAGAAAGAGAAAGCGATAGAGAGAGAGAGAGAAAGAGAGAGAGAGAAAGAGAAAGGGAAAGAGAGAAAGAGAAAGCGATAGAGAGAGAGAGAGAAAGCGAAATCGATAAAGAGAGAGAAATCGATAAAGAGAGAGAAAGACGCCACGCCACACGAGAAAGAAGAGAAGAAAGATGGAGAAGTAAACGAGAAGAGGGAAAGAGGAGAGAGAGATGAGAAGTAACGAGAGAGAGGAGAGAACGCGATAGAGAGAGAGCGAGAAAGAGAAAAGAGAGCGCAGGACAAAGACTGAAAAATATAAGCCCTCCGACCCGTCATGCGCAGCCAAGAGTAGGGACGTGAATAAAGCGTGTATAGCAGAGCACGGGTACTAACTTCTATATACAGATCCTCGGTCTCTTACTGTCGGTGCGTGCTGGCCGGACCCGCAGAGCTATTATTTCATGGGCTTCATTCGTCAGTCCCCAACGAATTCACACGCTGAACAATTTTTACATGTCGCGCTTTTATCCCACTTGGGGTCAGAGAAGTGTCCAGAGGCAACTCTGAACTGCCCAAACACGCACAGAGGCTCCACTGCCATTGTCACAGCTCTCTTATCCCCATTCAGAGATATAGGTCCTACATGCAGTCTCCGCTTGATTAGAACCCTGGATCTCTAATAAGCTTCTCACAACCAGAAACCCAATTACATACATGTTTATTTACGATTTTCAAGACGGCCTGGGACATGTACTGGCTTAAGCGGGGGGGACACGTCTGGGCTACTGGCAGGATTTGAGTCCCTGGTGGCGTAGTGTGTTTACTGATGGTAGGCCTTTGTTACTTGGTCCCAGCTCTCCTGTGCAGGTCATTCACTAGGTCCCCCGTTTGGTTTCTGGGATTTTGCTCACTCGTTGTGATGCACTTTGACGCCCACGGGGGTTGAAGATCTTGGCGTGGAGCCCCAGATCGACGGGAAGATTTATAGTGGTGCTTGTTAATGTCTTCCATTTCCTAATAATTGCTCTCCACAGTTTGAATTTCTTCTAACCAAGCTGCTTACTATTGCGAAGATTCAGTCTTCCCAGCCTGGTTGCAGGTCTACAATTTTGTTTCTGGTGTCCTTTGACAGCTATTTGGTCTTGGCCATAGTGGAGTTTGGAGTGGGACTGTTTGAGGTTGTGGGACCAGGTGTCTTTATACGATAACAAGTTCAAACAAGGTGCCATTAATACAGGTAACGAGTGGAGGGACAGAGGAGCCTCTTAAGAAAGCAAGTTAGCAGGTCTGTGAGAAGCCAGAAATCTTGCCTTTGTTTGTAGGTGACCACATACTTATTTTGCCACCCAATAATTTGCAAAATAAATTCATTAAAAATTCTACAATGTGATTTTCTGGAGAATTTTTTTTCTCATTTTTAGTTGCTAAGTTGAAGTGTACCTATGATGAAAATTACATGGCTCCTGCATCTTTTTAAGTGGGAGAACCTTGGCAAACACATTGGGTGCCCCACTGTATATATATATATACTGTATATAGAGGATATTTCTTTAATTGGTAATAGGTGGTCATAAAGCATTTGGGGAAATCTTTATGATTAAATATTTATGGAGATTGTGTATTTGTAAACCCTAAGTATGCCTCTATTATTTTACTAATGGAAATTGTTGTGTACTTTGGGGTCCTTCATTTTAAATGTTTGTATTTATGTATACTTTATTATGTGTGTGTGTAACTGATTGTATTTGCAATGTTGTTTATTGTAGAAGGGAATGTTTTGTTCATCCACCAGAGTCTCTCCGTTGGCGGTCATCATAGGGGTGGCAGTCGGGTGCCTTAGTGGCTTCACTGTCCTCTATGGGACCATTTCGGAGCTTTCCTGTTTGTACCCGCTCTCAAGAGAAGTAAGTAATTCACTGTACCTGTGTCATCCCAATGCCATGCCAAAGCTAAACGAGGCATGTCCTCAGCAAGAGATAGCAGGGGTATGAGGGCTCATGTCTCATAATTGAGCAGTATAACTTACCACACTATTAAATTGCTAGGCTAACAGTTTACTCCGCATCCGCGATCCCTCATTCGATCAGTAAAGTCTCAGCATCGAAAGACTCCAATCCCTAACAGCGTGCCTCAGGTTTAGAAACAGTCAGCCATTGGTGCTTTGCTAAAAATGTGCGTGCTGCCGTGCCGAGTACCCTTGTGGGGACCTTTTTACTAGCGTTCACAATGTTGTTGTTGTATACGACAGAGGAAGCGCACCTTTGGTTATGCCTCACTACCCGCGTCTCCATCTGTGCTCACCAGAGAGAGTAGACTTGCAAGCAAAATTAAGAAGAAAGTAAGTGGAACGTGTGAGTGGTTCAGAGTAATAAGGTACCCACTGGAAACAGTGAAGAGAGAAAGCGTGCATTGTCCCAAAAAACTGAGCCACCGTCAGCCAGTTTCCAGATGTGCTGACGATTTGAAGTCCGGAAGTTACAATACATCCTTAGCCAAATCCATTTTAAACTCAGTTTTCACCATTCAATTTCCTGACATTTAATACAGCTGGCAAAAATTCCCTGTATTAGGTCAGTTAGGATCACCCCATAGACTTTATTCTTAGTAGATGTTGAAATGTCAGAAATACATTCAGTAAGAGGGAGAATGGATTTAGTGGTTCAGGCGTTTATTTCTTTCATCACATTTCCCCAGTGGGTCAAGGAAGTTTGTCCGGGATACCTAATAGACTAAATGGTCAGGTTATTGCTCATTTGAAAAATTGATTATAGGCCTGGGTCGAAATGTATGTTGCAAGTAGCTTGCGAGTGAGCAAAACTTCCTACAATAGTTGGGTGAATTTTGGCAGATCACATTTCTTCGCAGACACTTGTATGACCGCTGATGTAACTGAGTCAGGTTTGTAGGATCCTTGCTTTCAACACGCGCCTTTCAGTTGGATTTTCTGTAGGATGGAGGTCCGCAGGGCTTTGTGATGGCCACTCCAATACTTGACTTTTGTCTTGTCCTTTTGCCCACAACTTGGCAAATAATGGCTTTGGGTCATTGTCCATTTGGAAGACCCATTTGCGGACCTAACTTTAACTTTCCTGTCCTGATGTCTTGAGATGTTGCTTTCAAATATATCCACATAAATTTTCCCTACCTCATGATGCATCTATTGGTGAAGTGCACCACGTCCTCCTGCAGCAAAGCACCCCCACGATCATGATGCTGCCTACCCCCATGCTTCATGGTTGGGATGTAGTTCTTCCGCTTGCAAAGCATTCCCCTTTCTCCTCCAAACATAAACGATAGGTCATTATTGGCCAACAGTTGTCTTATTTTTGTTTCATAAGACCAGAAGACATATCCTCCAATAAAGTACGATCTTTGTCCCTTGGCAGTTTGCAAACCGTAGTCTGGCTTTTTTTATGGCGTTTTGGATGCAGTGGCTTCTTCCTTGCTGAGCAAGCCTTTCAATGGGGGTTATGACGATATGGACTCGTTTTAAAAACTGTGATATAGATAATTTTGGTTTACCCTGTTTCCTCCAGCATTCTTCAACGAAGGCCTTTTGCTGTTTGTTCTGGGATTTGACTTTTGCATTTTTTTGCAACCAAAGGTACAAAATTTTCATCTCTAGGAGACCAGAACGCGTCTACTTCCTTGAGCGTATGCGACTGCGTGGTCCCATGGTGTTTAAGACACTTGCGTACTATTTGGTTTGTAGAGATGAACCGTGAGAGTAGCCTTCAGGCCACATTTGGAAAAATGCTCCACAAGCGATGATCACCGACAATTTGATTTTTCTGAGCTCTGATGGGTCTGATTCTTTTGATTTTCCCATGATGTCAAGCAAAAGAAGGCACTGAGTTTTGAAGGTAGGCCTTGAATACATCCACAGGTACACCTCCAATTTGACTCAAATTATGTCAATTAGCCTAATCAGTTAAGCTTCTAAAGCCAAGACATATTTTCGAGAATTTTCTAAGCTGTTTAAAAAGGACAGTCAACTTAGTGTATGTTTAACTTCTGACCCACTGGAATTGTGATACAGACAGAAATAAGTCTGTCTGCTAAACAATTTGTTTGGAAAAGTTACTTGTTCATGCACAAAGTAGATGTCCAAAGTAGATCCTCCTTGCCAAAACTAATAAGTTTTGTTCAAAAGAAATTTGTGGAGTGGTTGAAAAAGAGTTCTAAATGGACCCACCAACCTAAGTGTATGTTTAAACTTCTACTTAAACTGTTATGTACTGTACGGCAGAAAATAATCTTATCTTGACAACAAAACACAATAAATTGCATCTCTTGCTCTGTATGATGGAGAAGTGACTCTCCCTCTCAAAGCCATGGTCAAGGGATTTGAAAGTCCAATTTTATTGAAGATTTTTGGGGGAAGTGCCATGTCTTTGTGGAATATTGTGTCTCTTAGGATCTTGAGGCTGTATTTACTGTTGTTTTCCATCAGATCTAAAAAAGGAGGGTGGTGTCGGCCAGAATGACCATCGAGTAGGAGATTGTCCACAAAGAACACAACGTGGCCCCGGGAAAACAGAGGAGCAACACCGCCATGAAGGCAACTGGAATTGGTGAGTGTGAGTGTTCCTGCCCACATTTCACCTGTTACCCAACGCTGGAAAACAACAGAACTCGAAATCCCTCCAGCCCTCTTCATACTCAACCGATAATGAATCTTAATTAAACTCTAGAATAGCATTAATAGCATTGTTCTAGGCACAAAGCAAACCTGCTGAATAATGGAACAGGACTGAGGTGTGTAGATGGTATACACGGTGATCAAGGCACTGTGTTGGCCCTATATTTAGAGGACATGGCCCACCATTCTTTCTCCCCTGAGGGAAAACGCCCACTGTAAGGCGTGCCATTGAGATGTTTGAAACTTGTATGGGGTCGCAGGCAGTTTTTATTTGTGGCCTCTCTTTAATGGCCTATTAAAAAACCCCTGCCTCATTTTTGGGAATTCCATAACAAAGGCCTACTATGGTTTCAGCAAGGGACCTTTGATAATATTGTGCTCTGTAACACTTCAACGGGTGTCTGCATGTGATATCATTACATATCGGCATGTTTCTTAATGAGATTCATGGATACATTATTTATAGTTAATTGCCCGACTGAGTCGAAATGTGTCTGAAATTATTACAGAATTTTTCAGAAGGGAAATTCCTGTATGTCCCTGACTGTTTTGATAACGTCAAGACACCAAAAGAAGCTGAGAGCTCAACACTTTCTTTCAGTTATTTCTGTGCCTTGCCTATGTGCCAGGTAGAACGTGGGGGAGTTTCCAGCAGGAGGTCAGTGCTGGGGAAGCAACTAGAGGTGCTGCAAAGAGGATGAGAAAGAGTACACAAGCATATCAAGGTAGTCGGCAGGAGCATGGTAGGATTGGAGGGAGGACAGAAGGAGATAGAGATAGAGAAGGAGAAAAGGGGATGGTGCAGGGAAAGTGGGATCAGATTGATCTTCACTCAGGACCTTTTTTTCCGTCCACTGGCTTTGGAGAGGATAAGACGCAGGAGTCAAAATGTATCCATTAAGGTTTAAATTTGGATTATTAGGTGGTCATCAAAGGTGGTCGTACAGTATAATGATATCAGGATGTGTCTGGCTCTGGAGGTTCAAAGTGAAGGGAGCCATGGCTGTAGAAGCAGAATACACTCAACACTACAGCTTCCAAGACTTAGAAAGCAAAACCATAACTAAAAGTACAAAGTACGTACTGTAATGTGATATGGTAAAATTACGTTGTAAACTTCACCCAGATAGAGAATCGTATGATGCATTTAATTATTCATTAGTCACACTTCGCAAAGCAGAATCAGTGTACACGCTTTTGTAGATGAGAAGTTCACCATTTCTGCATTCAAATGCATTAAAAAGTGGCATTATTTCAACCGCAAAACCAATAAATGTTATCATTCATTGTGATGATTTGCCTTTCCCTCATATTTTCAACTGTAATGAAAGAGGTCCTTAATGTGACACAATTAGAGAAAGTTAGTGTGGCTAGAATTTCCAGTATGCTCAAAAATCAACAATACTTGTTATGGCCAGAAGAAGCCCCATTACTGCTGCGGATTGTTATAACTCAGCCAGGTATTGGAGGACTTGGTGAGTTGTGCCTCGAAGGGAGAATGGCTTTTAAAAATGCCAACAACATCTGACAAAAGGTATATTACTGGGTAAGTTAATAGCACTATAACAATCTCAATATCCTGGCGGCACTATACCTGTCTGGACTTACTGCACAAGTTACGAAATATTTGTCAGCAGTCGTGGTTTATATGGTGCAGGGAAGTCAAGGCGCAGGAGAGTTTTTCCCCCCCCCCCCCCCCCCCCCCCCCCCCAAAACGGAGTGTATAAATGGAGTCTTTAATGAATGTCCAAAGTAACATGCTCCCATAACACTAATAAGAAACAACATAAACAATTATGGGTATCGAAAGACCCGTCGCGCACGCTATACACCATAAAAAAACAATACTAACAAGAAACACTCTCTGACAAAGACATGAGGAGAAACAGAGGGTTTAAATACAACAACATGTAATGGATTGGGATTGGAAACAGGTGTGTGAGAAAACAAGACAAAACCAATGGAAAAATGAAAAATGGATCAATGATGGCTTAGAAGAACCGGTGACGTCGACCGCCGAACACCGCCCGACAAGGAGAGGCAACGACTGGCAGAAGTCGTGACAATATTAAACAATGATCCCACTGTAATAATATAAAGGTGGTATATCCTGTACCTTCTTGTTGATAATGAGGAGAGCAGTAAGCCTATGAATAGAAAGGGATTCCCGCACTTGCTTTTGTTCCAGATCCTTTCTCACATACTGACACCAATTCTTGTTTTATTTCAACATAAACAAGGAAGCTATAGTTAAAACAGACAGGCAAAGAGTCAGTATGGGATTTTTAACAAGAGGCCCCTTGGTTCTCAGATATGCAAATTCCTCAAATATACAAGCAACTGTGCTTTAACAGCACCATTACTCACTAATTTCATGCACATCCTACAGTGTGGGAGATATGGCATTATACTTATAAAGAAAGAAATATTGAAATAAAAAACCTCCTTCAAACAAGAACGCACAGATAAATATCATTAGACTATGGAAACAAGCAACTCACTGAACGAAATGGCCAATTTCAAACTCAGCACACAGAACGCGCAAAGCCAAATCAGGAGCTGACCAAGAAAATTGTGGTCCGGTTTATTTATGCCATTGTACATATGATTGGTTTCCCTAGTACTGAGAGTATTCCATCTGGTGGTTCTGTCTTGTATACCTGTTTCCATTGGCCTTGCTCTTTATCCCTACACTGATGAGTCTGTGTTATGGAAGGAGATTCACCAGGACCAGACACCAGAATAAGGGAACACAAAGGCTGACAATTTACGAGGATTTTTTAAGGTTGTCATAGTTGTGGTCATTTGCCCATGATTAGAATGGCTCCTAACTGGGATGCCAGTATTGTTCTCATTGGGCTTGAATTTACGTTCATCTCAACGAGCCTTGTCCCGCCTGCTTCCTTAGCAACAGCATCGTCAAGGCAGGAGCAGGAGCTTTGTGGTGACAACAGCAACCTCGGACACTGCAGCAATGGCGGCATTGGTGCTCATTGTCTTGACAATTCACGTTCATTCTTCAACAGCCCTTGTCACACACTGATTTCTTAGCAACAGCAATCACCGAGGCCAAAGAGCCAGGAGGCTGTGACAACAGCAATCACCGAGGCAAGAGCCAGGAAGCTTGTGACAACAGCAACCTCGGGCACGGCAGCCATTGGCTCCCACACAAGTCTTTATTTTTGACATATCAAATTCAGGACTTTGTTTTCACAACCATTTTGGGCACAATTAAAAACGGGGAATTAGTGAACTTTGGGAGGACTGTTTTGGATGCCAAAGCTATGAATCATGCCAAGGCTTGTTAATTAGCAAGTAACATGATTGTAGAAGGTTTTTTTTTTTTTTTTTTAAAATGAGAAGAAGAACTAAATCAATAAATTTTTAAGCTTTAGCTAAAAAAAGATATCCTGTATTTATTTGGCCCATTGAAATTGGTAATTAAAACAGTCATAGTTTCGACCATTGGGACACTGGTTAAGCTTTTGATGAAGAATAAATAATCACATAAATGATGGGATGGACCTTAATTTTCTATGTTTCCCTCCCAGAGAGTTCTGCCTTTTCAGACATTTTTCCTCACTAAGAATAGTTAGTTTTTGTGGCATCTACTGTACATTGCCAACAAGGCATACCGCAGTTCGGGTCCATTTTGCAAAACTTGGACAATGATAAACTATTTAAATACTCTCCCGCTCCTCTTCTCTCCTCTCCAATATTGCCTCTTTAAGGAACCCTCCACCAACGGATACTACCAGTGTCAACACCTTCCAAGGAGCACCACTCCACCGCCACCATCGACCCTTAAAGGTAACCAGAACTAAGAGATGCGGAATCCCACCGCTGCCGACCGAAACCGGGGGGCAAGCAGCGGTACGCCACGGGCATGTCCTTCACCAACATCTAACTCCACCTAGGTGCCGGGCCAAACCGCCTTGTAACGACTACAGCCAGCCGCTTCGTGCTGGGCATGGGCAGCAGCTCCATCGAGCTGTGTGAAGAGGGAGTTCAGAAAGGATCACTCAGCGACTCCAGTTCCTTCAATCGACACGCAGTGCGACAGCTGCGTCAGCAGCTAGCAGCAAGCAGGATGGCTAACGTGCATTCGACAAGGACAGCAAGGCCTCCGCCTCCGCCTCTCCTCATCCCCACTACCCAGTCCTCCTCCCAGAACTCAGAAACGCTCACACGGCCCCTCCAGAAGCGCATGCAGACCCACGTCCTGGACCTGAAAGTCAGAGAGGCCTGCCCTGTCCTGTGGGCATCTAGCGCATGGGTTGGGAACTATGGCAAACACAGCTTCCTGGGCAGAGAAGGGACCTAACGTTTTCAAAGGACACATGATGTGTTCGTGGAAGCTTGAAATAGTGGCTTTAACTCACATTGGGCTTAATTTCAGAACTTTCTCTGTGTTCCAACCAGTGGATCAAGAAGTCTTGCATTCCCCCACGTCTCATCCTAAGCTCATCAGAAACCACCTCCTGTTGCCCAGGTTTTCCACTAAACACCATAACACATACAAGTAGCTAGCGCCATAGAGAGGTATTTTTGGCCACATGGACACAACTCAAGTGTGAGTGGTTTGCCTTGCACTGATTTCAGTGGAAATAGAATCCCATATAAGGCAGCAAAAATAACCAAATCACTGGGGCTGGGGGCTAGGAGTCCTTGGTCTACAGCAGTTCTCTTCAAACCAAAGCGAGAACACCTCTCTATGGGTGGCAAAAGTAACCCTCAACTTGGTAGCGTGTAAGCCAATATTCCTGCTGCTCTCTTGTTGTTCTAAGCAACAACTGTGAATTTGTATTAATTGGTCAAGAGCTTTTCTTTTCTCTTATCCCCTCTGTGCCCCCCAGCAATCCGCTCACACACACTGTATGTTAAGCTTGCTCATTCAAACTTTCATCCCGTGTGTGGGTGGGAGTAAAAACTACTCTCCAAATTTGCCCAGACTTGTTGCCAAACAATTAACCGACGCAGTCTTTTCCGCCGGGCTTCGCCAGCTCTCAAGAACTCTGAGATAAGGAGGCCCGTGATCTCCAACCGGAAAGCCTGGTCGTCGTTTCACAGTTTGCCACTCTTGAGATAAAGGATAATATCATGTACATTATGCATCTTTTAATTCAGCATTCTTTATTTTTATTTGGCTGTTTGGAGTTCACTTGTTTGAGGTCTCAGGTATAGAGTGTTTTCCCTTTGTTTTTTGTCTTGCCTTGGTGGGAACTATTTGAAAATGCCAGAGATATTTCCGGAGATAAAACTTTGCATTAGAAGCTGAACGGGATATGTTCTAATTTAAAGAAGTGGGATTCGGTTTACTCAGTCAACCTGTTGGCACCATGCCAGCTCAAATGAGGAGAGCATAGCTGCCTGACTTATAATGTGTGCCCTACCATGGTAATGTGAAGTCTTCATACCATATTGCTTTAGATCATCAGCGCCATTCCACAGGATAGGATGCTGCCCTGCGGAACCAATGTAAACACTGTGTACTGTAACAGAGCTTCTATCATCATGTGACTTTCCCAATACTATGTTAACACTGGAAACTCAGTCCATCCAGACTGTGTATACCTAACTGTGATCTAGCTTGCTCATTGATGGAAATGGATAGGAATAATATTATGTACATTTTTATTTTATTTCCTGTATTTTTGTTCATTTTGGCTGTTGTGAGAACTACTGTATATACGCTGACTGTTTTAAGTGAGCGCGTATTGTTCATGCCAGATATGGAATTTCAAACCCTTTTTCACCATTACCATTCTTGTCAAACTTAGTCGAGAGATGAGGGAAAGACAAAAACAAACAACATCACTGGATAAATACAAAAGTACTTGGTAGATCACAATGGCCTCCTCTCTGCTAGGCTAACCTGCTGTGGAGGGTGACATGGGTCACATGAATACACAGGGCATGTCCGTACAGGACAAGTACTTTAACACGCAGACAAGACCAACCACGATAAGTTATCCAGTACAGCACACTATATTGGATGAGATAATCCAATGTGGTTGTGTTGGTTGATAAATGACTAAATATACAGTACATCATTTTGCACCACAACTACATATCACCACACACAGTACAGTCAGGCCTGCAATACCTATACAGAAGAGACTTATTGACCCTCCATTGTAAGGTCTTAAGTAGGGTGGGGCAGAAATTACAGTAATTCTCAGGGCCGTTTCCTGGAGTGTCAGTTAGTTACAGTATATTACTTGTCTGGGCAATTCAACCTCGCAATGAATACAGTATTCATAGGTTACATCACAGTTAAGCCTCAAAAGCCTGGTAAAATATGTTTGCCTTGGGTGGCTTCTAGGTCTGGCAGACAGGCCTGCTTTCTAACATCAGTTTGATTATTATTAGATATCGCAATCAGAGAAGGTAACATTTAGCCTAATTGCCAGGAAAACAACATGCTCCAGTTTTACCGGCAATCAGTAGAAACCGAGTTGTAAATGATGATGTCATTTCCCTGTTTTTCAAATCTAAACAGTCCTCTCGTATTCATTAATTAGCGAATGACTCTTCTTCTGGCAGGAATACTCTTGGCCAACGGAAATAGATAAAATGTACTAACTTGTCCTTACTTGTGTTGTCTTGGCTGGAAAATGACCATCCTTTGTAAGAGTTATACTGTACCTTCACAAATGAAGAAAGTTGTTGCTGTAGGCATTTTACATGTGATTATATTCAAGGCATTTCAATGGGCTTTTTCTAACATGAAGTGGTGGTGGTTTGACTCCTAATTTTACAAATGGAATTGGTCCATTGTACGGCTTAAACAAAAAGGTCTGTGTCAATGCTGATAATTCAGCTTTGGCTCTTAGAACACTAATATATAAAATCTCCAATGCTCATCTGGTATATATATTTTCCAGTTACTTTTTTCTCATAAGTTTTTTCAGTTATTAGGCTAAAATCAAATCCTATTAACCCTCAATAATTGTACCAGACAGACAATCAATTTTCGTTCCTTTTTCTCTCAGGCAATTCATCTCCCACGCAACTTGGTCTTTGCAAACAAATTGTTTTGTGAGCAGTTTTTAATCTCTTTGGTGGCAGTCTCTCTCACACAGTCACACAGTCAAACTGTTTGGCCCTTGGTGTGGCACGCCGAACTGTTCATGGGGTGAGATGGGAGCGAATAGCCTTCATTTCTCAGAACAAGAAAATAGAGCTGACCGAGTTCAGAAGGAAGTTGTTTTTGTTTCTGGCCATTTTGGAGCTTTCATCGAACCCACAAATGCTGATGCTCCAGATACTCAACTAGTCCAAAGAAGGCCATTTTAATTGCTTCCTTAATTAGAACAGTTTTTCAGCTTGTGCTAACAATAATTTGCAAAAGGGTTTTCTAATGATCATTAGCCTTTTAAAAATGATTCAACTTGGATTAGCTAACACAACGGGAGTGCCATTGTAACACAGGAGTGATGGTTTGCTGATAATGGTCCTCTGTACGCCTATTGTAGATATTTCATAAAAGCGTCTGCCGTTTCCAGCTACAATAGTCCATTTACAACATTAACAATGTCTACACTGTATTTCTGATGGCAATTTGGAATGTTATTTTAATGAATAAGAAAAGGACATTTCTAAGTGACCCAAAACTCTTGTAACGGTAGTGTACATGAAAACTTAAGTGAAAGTCAATTGTGTGCACTACGTCATACGCGCGGTTTTTAACCGCAACAAAGTGTGTTAGGTGGAAACAAACTACTGGTGGAATAATTTCATAATTCTCTTTATTCAGATTTTTTCGCATGAAAATCTGTTGCCAATTGGATGGGAATCTAGCTACTGACTCCTGCAGATACAGCTGCAAATTGGTTATTGGACTGAAGAGCGGCATAAGTCCGTCGGACCACTGAAAGGAACGGGAACATCAAAAAGTGAATGCAGCGTTGACAGAGACAGGTTAGTTATAAATGTAAACCATCCAAATACATTTTTAAATGAAGTACTGAATTTGGAAAAGTTTGACACTTGTTCCACTTGCCTTTTAGTTTGTGTGTTTCTTTCTTCCTTTCGCCTTTTTGTTTGAGATTCCAATGTTCAAGACCATTTGTTTATTGGGCAGAATAACTTATTGTCTCCTAATAATTTAACAGGCTCTGTGTCACGACTTCCGCCGAAGTCGGGTCCCTTCTCCTTGTTTCGGGCGGCGTTCGGCGGTCGACATCAACCGGCCTCTAGCGCGAGGTGGCCAGAAGGCGACCGCCGACCGTCACCGCAGTGAGGCCAATCGGGTCTGGCTCTCGACCGCCGGAACCTGCCCTCGCTGCCCTGCCGGAAGCCTGGGCTGCGGTTGTGGCCCATTGCAAAGTCCTTGAGGAGACCTGAACGAGGTTTGTTAATGGTTACAGCTTCCCCCAGATTTACATATTAAATCCCTTTTCCATGTGTCTCTCCTCAGGCCGGGTGGTGGCTGGAAATTCCCTTGTATTTTGATGATTTGAGGTAAAGTACTTTTATTTAATCATCTATACTGTCCTGCACCTGACTCCTCTGCACCAAGCTACACATAGATGTGGGCAACTGAAGACATGAAGTGTCTATGTGGAGACAGACCAGAGGACCCAGAGGAAAATACTTTGTCAGAAGGAAAACCGTCCACATCCTCACTGCAAGCCCCCTAACCCAGCAACTCTGATTGTGCAATAGACGCACAGACAATGCCCAATCATTAAGGAATTAACATGGTCTCGACACACGCCAAACAGTTATGAAGACGGTCACAACAGCACTTCTCCCTCAGGAGGCTGAATAAGATTTGGCATGGGGCCCACAGATCTTCAAATTCTAACAGCTTGCCACCATGAGGCTCTTGACACTGCTTGCATCCACATCTTTCGGCAACTGGCACTGCACACCGACCAAAGGCGCTACATGCGGTGGATACAGCTAGTACAATCCTAGGGGCACCCCAGCGAGCCTTCCTGCCGATCGCTCGGACCTCTATACCGGCAGTGTCAGGGAAGGCCTAAAAGACTGCTCTGCTCATGGCCTTGCCGTTGACCAAGTGCGTGGTTGGGGATCTCGACACGCCATCAGTGCAGCCTTCCCCTGTTTGGAGTTTCACACCTGGCGACTCCAAAGTGATTGTTATATCCTAATGCAAGCTTTTGCTGCCTAAGGTTATGCTATATTTTAAAGGCGTCAGCGATGCTTCAGTTTTCGGCTGTGGCCTAAGCCAAACTCGGCTAGGTGGAAACGACGAGTGGGCTCACATACTCCCTTAAAAAACTAGACAAAGCACCATAGTACGGTTTGTTCATTTTGAGTACGCCATAGCCAGTATACACTTCAAAAACAGAATTAATCTAAGATGATAAAGACATCTGTCATTCAATTGATTCCAAGTTTTTTGCCGAGGAGATCTAGGCAATTGTACATCTAAGATTTTTTGCTGCAGTATTTCTCGATGAAAAAATTTGCTCATAAAAGATTGTCTCTTGTTGAATGACAGACTTTATTGAAGAATCCTACTGGTTTTACGCCAATCACCGACGAAGGGGCGTAGACTTTGGCTTACCAACTTAGCTTGTCTCAAGAAAACTTTGTGTGCCCGAACAGCCCAAAAAAACCTTACGGAAGTCCAAAAGGAAATAAAGACATCACAAAATGTTGTCATAAATATGAATGCATGAACTCTTCTGAACCTGTTTCGGCTGGGGAACATGCAGGCTCCTTTACAGGTCCCTGCTTGAGTTGTTCCCTTTCTCACACCCTTCGTTGCTTCCAGTGAACAACAGAGGTTGCAATGGCCTGTGTCCGTGCGCTTTAACACGTATATAGATATTCCTGCATTTGTGACCAGCTTTTTGTCTGTTTGCTTAATCCACTCGGATAGGGGTGCTTTCACAAGAGGCATCTTTCTTCATTGGAATTGATCTCCCTGGAATATGACAGCAGGACATGGTTGCTTAGCGGTGAGTGTGCTCACTCCACCTAGAGGTGTGGCACTTCTTGGTGCATTGTTCAGTGGCATGACCCATTTGTGATAATCCTGCGCTGAGCGAGTTTGGGGTTCCCACATACCTTTATGAGGTTTTATCGCTTGGATGTAACTGTCCAGTGTGGCTCATGTGTTCTTAATGGCTGGGTCGGGAGTGGGTGTGTTAGGCAGCGTTGGCGATTGCATATTTATCTTGGTTAACAAACAGTCCTGTGGGTTTGTGCCGCTTGGGGTGTGGCAGTGCAATAAAGTGTGTATTAATCATGCTACCAAACAGGTTTCCTGTGGGTTTTGAGGCTTGGCTGCCCTGGCAGAGCGCGAGTACACAGTTTCCAGGTTACTGCAGGTTCCTGTGGGTTTGCCCGTGCAACTTTACCAAGAGTTCTGGTTATTTCAGGCTTGCAACAGGGTAATGTATTGGTTCTTGGAACGCGTGGGGTCTATTGGAACAGCAATTGTCAGTGCACATAGCCATGTTGCAGGCAGGTTCTGGGTTCCCTATATGGGGGATCTGATAGTTCAAGGTTCTTGGTAATTATTAGGGAAAAGGTGGCTTCTGTACCACTTTTGGAGCCGGTGGAAACTGGTGTGTGTATGGGCCTGCCGTGGGCCTCCTAGTTTTGGTACCCCTCAGGAGCCGGCATGACGCGTGATTGTATATCCCCATAGTATGTATCCGAGTGACCAACTGGAAAGGGCACAACAGTTATGAATATAAACTACTGTTCCCTGAAGGAGGGACTAGGTTAACATATTTGGCCCAGCGACGTCAAGGTTTCGGCTTAGAAAGACGGGACATCAGAGGGAGGCCTTAGCACCCTTTTTTTGGGGGGTGGGGGGGGTGAATATTGATTGGTCATTGTCTCCCATAGTATGTTATAACCCCGTTCCCTCTTCAGGGAAACGAAGTTTGTAATTCCCATAACTGTATGTCGTCGATAGAATTTACCCGAATTACAAGTGTAAAGCCACAATACTTACTGAATGAAGTTTCCGACCACTGATCTAAACTGATTTTGGGGATTAATAACTGTCCACCTAATCGTCCTGACGGGTGAAAGGTTTGTCTTCCTGAGGTGACAGAGAGACACCAATTGGGCTTTTTTTCTACATCAACACCAGTCCTCGCTATCAATCTCATGATATGACATGTCAATCTATTTCTCTCGTGTCGTGTGTAGACCTACTCTTGTAGTTGCAATGTCCTCAATATTGTTTCATTACATTCATTGACCAAACTTACAGGAAATAAAATGGAGGGGAAAAGGGAAAAGGGTTTAAATGCACTCCAAACATGACAAGTGTGCTGGATTGAAAGTCGCACTGGTGGCTCTGACAGTGAACTTCAACAGCACACCCATACACACACACTCCTCTCTAACACATGGCGCAGTCGGTCTAAGGAACTGCATCTGGTGAAGTCAGTGGGATAACTATAAAAGTTTATGACATTTTTCCAATTTAAGAAGTCATCTGGAGCCATTTTATCCGCACTACAAATTCGCTAAGATACATTAAACTCTCAGATAACAAACATTTCCCAAAAGTAGAAATATAAAAACGTTGTGTGATTTGTTAGAGAAATTTTTTGGGGAATAATCTTTGATTGCCGTAAGCGGTTTAACTTTTCATTATCATTCAAAGTCCTTCGTTCGAGCTCCCCGAAACAACCAAAGACATTAACCAATCTTGTTTTGAAGTAGTAATGCTTCTCTTGCTAAATTTATTAGCATAGGAAACATTTGAGTCATTTTGCATGAGATTTGCTTGAGGAAGCATTAAGTGCAACCAATTACGTCTTCCATGGAAGACTGGATGTGTTCATTGTCAAATGGACAAATGAAAGAAATATATATTTATTTTTTTTAGTGCGATATTACGCACATAATGAACATTTACACTGTTTAATGTGGACATTAAACATTTCTATGAATCTTGTAAGCCACCCCCTGAATGAATTTGTAATAGGTTTATGACTAACTCAAGAGTGCAGGTTTACAATGTACAATTAGCATAACAGTAGTTAATCCATTCAGTATCCCAATCCTTCCAGCTGCAATGTGACTATTGTGGTTACATTATTAAAGCTTTGTCACCCTCTCCAACGCTAGTCCCCCACCCTCTCAATATGCCTCCCATCCAAAAGTCCATGGAGCATAGAGGAATTACAGTCTGGACAGAGGATGTCTATGGTGGAAAAAAAAGGGACGGGTCTGGTCCAATGCTTGTAAGCACACAATCATTTACTCCTCCATCTGCTGTGATGGCCAGAGGAACTGAAGAACGAAGGACAGAGACAGATGAAGCTGACTGGAAGTTCACATAAAACCCGAGAGATAAGGCCACACTGAAACATACTTATCCTGCACTGTTGCTTTTCTTTTTTTGCTCTACCTCATTCATATACAAGTGCATTTGGAAAAGTATTCAGACCCCTTGACTTTTTCCCACATTTTGTTACCTACAGCCTTATTCTAAAATGGTTTACAATCGTTTTTTTTTCCTGCTCATGCAATCTACCACATAATACCCCAATAACTGACAAAGCAAAAACAGGTTTAGACCATTTTTGCTAACTTTTATAAAAAAAAAATTTAACTGACATATGACATTTACATAAGTATTCAGACCCTTTAAACTCAGTTACTTTTGTTTTGGAAGCACGCTTTTGGCAGCGATTCAGCCTTGAGTCTTCTTTGGTAAGAATTCTACAAGCTTGGGACACCTGTACTGTTCGTGTACTTTCTTCAAGCTCTGTCAGGTTTGGATGGGGAGCTATGCACAGCTATTTTCCAAGTCTCTCCAGAGATGTTGATCGGGTTCAAGTCTGGGCTCTGGCTGGGCATTTCGTGGACATTCAAGACTTGTCCCCAGCCACTCCTGCACTGTCTTGAATGTGTACTGAAGGTCCATTTTCCTCTGGAGCAGGTTTCTTTATCTGTACTTGCTCCATTCCATCTTCCTCAATCCTGACTATCTCCGTGCCTGCCATCTGAAACATCCCCACAGCATGATGCTGCCAACGCAACCATGCTTCACTGTAGGGATGGTGTCAGTTCTCCAGACGTGATACTTTTGCTTCAGGGCCAAAAGAGTTCAATCTTCGTTTCATCAAACCAGAGTTGTTTAGGTGGCATTTTGGCAAACTCCAAGCGTGCTGTCCAATGTGCCTTAACTGAGGAATGGCTTCGCGTCTGGCACTCTCTACCATAAAGGCCTGATTGTTGGAGTGCCTGCAAGATTGGTTGTTCGCTTCTGGCAAGGTTCACCCTGATTTCTCAGTTTGAAAAAGAGTCTTGGTGGTTCCAACTTCTCCATTTAAGAATGATGGAGTGCCACTGTGTTTTTTGGGGACCTTCAATGCTGCAGGATATTTTTGGGTACCCTCCCCAGATCTGTGCCTCGACCAAATCCTGTCTCTGGAGTTTGTATGTACACATTCTTTTGACGCTCCTGGCTTGGTTTTTGCTTTGACATGCAACCGTCACCTGTGGGAACTTATATAGAACAGGTGTGTGTGCCTTTCCAAATCATGTCCAATCAATTTCATTTTCACAGGTGGACGCCAATCAAGTTTGTAGAAAACATCTCAAGGATGAAATCATGGAAACAGGATGACCTGAGGTAAATTTTGAGTATCTAAAGGCAAAAGGGTCTTGTTTTTACTTATGTAAATAAGGTATTTCTGTTTTTTATTTGTAATACATTTCCAAAACATTTTCTAAAAACCCTTCCCTTTGTCATTAATGGGTATTGGGTGGTGTAGATTGATGAGTAAAATTTTTTATTTAAATAAATTTTAGAATAAGGCTGTTATGTAATAAAATGTGTAAAAGGGGAAGGGGTCTGAATATTTTGAATGCATGGTATGCTCTTCACTCTCACTCACATGCAGCTTACTTGTCAAATCATGTCCTACACACACCAACGCAAGCACATCTATGCACGCATGCAGCATTCTGAAGGGGATTGTTGGCGCTGTGACAGTGAATCTCTTGAGAGAGGATGACCTAGTACATTCAAGTGCACTCAGATACCATGATTAACAAGCTCAGTGGAGTCAATGTCCAGCTACCCAACGTCCTCACACTTTTATCCACTGTGTGGCCTTGTGCAATAGACATTATGGTTAAACTATTTTGCCATCAACTAACTCCATTCTTTCCTTTCTATCACACTTAAGCTATAATGTTACGATCGTCGTCCTCGTCTGATGAGGAATAGGAAAGATCGACCAAACGCAGCGTGGTACGGGTGTCCATGTATAAATAATAAATGAACACTGAATACAAATAACAAAAAGAGGAACACAAAGACAATCGAAAACAGTCCTTATCGGTGCAACACAAAAAACAGAAAACAACTACCGCACAAACAGTGGGAAGCAGGCTACTAATATTGGTTTCAATCCAAGAGACAAAGATAGAACAGCTGGCCTCTGAATTGGGAACCATACCGGGCCAAAACGACATAAGACATAGAAAACATAGAACATACAAACATAGAATGCCACGCCACATCCACACCCTGACGCAAACAAAATAAGAAAATACAAAGCAGTTCCTATGGTCAGGGCGTGACACATGATCTGTCCAATACAAGCAACGATCCTGTCAATACAATAACCATGCCCATTGTTCCTCGGTGGTGCAACGCACACATGAAAAAAAAACATGGAAAAACTAAAACGAGAGAAACATTTAATACACTCGATTCTCCAGTTCAAGAAAATGAGAAACCATATAACTAAATAAGTTTGCAATTGTGTCTAATAGACATTTAATAAGCATAGCACTCATGGCTTTTACTGTCAAGTGTGTTTCTATAATTATAGCAAGCCTTGGCAATGGAGGCAGATGCGCCAGTACATTGCAAGCCTGTGCTCTATTTAAGGCCATCTCCATTAAACATTCTGCCACTTTGATTAAAAACTGCCCAAAGAAAGAAGTTGTTTAAACTAATTACCAGCTGCTTATGCTCTTCCATCAAGTTTACTCAGGTGTAAAATAATTCCAAACAATGGAGGAAGATTGGTTTAGTTTATATGCCTTAACTTTTGAAATTTCCTAACTTGAAACATTTAAACATAGTGATTAATTAAAGGGGAAATTATTTCGAAGAGGAACAAAGTACTTTAGCATATGTTCACTTTTTCAGTTTGCTCCTCCATTTCCACTAACTGAAAGTTAACCTGTAAGGGATTTGTTTTTCAATAATAATAGTGTAAAATTAACAGCTTGTAACAGAAAGACTGTGTGAGGGCCAAATTGCAGGGGAGGAACTTTCCTTGATGCAATTAAAGCCTTTAGGCCAGGGGGAAACCTCTAGTGCTGGAATGGCATAGCAGTTGAGCTTATATGGAAGAAAATACATCTACTCAAAGGATGCCACTATTAGCAAGTTTGAACCAACTCCTATAAAAATGGTAAACTATCAAGGTTTTAACAGCCCCCGAGAAAAAAAGGGGGGGGGGTTTGATTTCATCATCATTACTGAAACAAGAACCCAGGTGGTAAGTACAAAGAATCCAGTCTATCAATGAAAACTAGAGGCCCCTTACACTTCAAGTTGTTGTGCCATGCAAAACTCCTAGCAAAATGCATAGCATCATAGATTTAAAATATTACATTCCACCTGATCAGACAGGTTTTTTTACAGGAAGATACATTGGAGATAATTCAGACATATTCTTGAGAAACAATAGAATACTATGAATATCTTAGGAAACCAGGTTCCTGGTATCCATAGGCAAATTTTGAAAAGGCTTTTGATAAGTACGACTAGAAATTATATGCCTGGACTATTTAACATTTTGGAGAATCTCTTATACAATGGGGTTCAAGTTATGTATTACGTAACGCGGAAGTGTAAACACAAAATAATGTCTAACGCTTCTCAGAAGTATTTACACTGTCAAGAGGAAAGTAAAACAAGGTTATCCACTGTCCAAGCAATCTATTTATTAATGGCCCATCAAAATGGTTAGCTTTAAAATTAAGCTTCCCCACAAAATATACAGTAAGAGGGGCTAGAAATCCCCATGTTTTAAAAACAATGCGTATTGTACAAACCGATGACTCAAATTTTTACCTTAAATACGCAATCTGGATATATTTTTTCTAAGCCTCTCTGGATTAACAGCCGAACTATGGATAAGGGTAAGTACCAATAATTACGTATTGGAGCTGCTAAAAAAAGAAAACTTTTACATACTTGTGTTAAGTTAGCCAAATAAAATCGTCTGACGGTGAAGTGGAACATACTCTGTATTTGTACCCCCCTCAAGAATAATAACTTACAACAAATTATAACAGAACGTTAGCAAAAATAGATAAGATCTATA
>NC_036863.1:2773820-2781424 GCF_002910315.2 Salvelinus sp. IW2-2015
TAAACCGGTCTCCTTAATTACACCATATACAACATGTTTATTTACAAACACGCAAAACATGTTTTTTTACAACCACGCAAAACATGTTATTTGACAACGTAAACTGATACAAAGTAAACATGTTATTTACAACACGATAAACATGTTTTTATTCCAACACGATAACAGTTAAAGCACTAAATGTTTATTTACAACACGAAAACATGTTTATTTACGAACACGTAACAATTTTATTAACACACGAAGCATTTATGTTACAACACGTAAAACATGTTTTACACGAAACTTTACAACAGCAAATGTTATTAAACAGCTGTGTATTATTACAGTTTTTTACAACACGTAAAACATGTTTATACAAAACACGTAAAACATGTTTATTTACAACACGCAAAACATGTTTATTTACAACACGTAAAACATGTTTATTTACAACACGTAAAACATGTTTATTTAGGACACGGAAAACGTGTGTTTATTTTGGGTGAAAGTGTCCAGTTTGCCAAAACAAAAATCACTGACTGAATGGTTCTAAAAGTTTTGCATCTGCTATGCAAAAAAATTTGGTAAATTTACACTTATAAATACTGATATTATCCAGTAGTTCTGCTTCGGTGAGCCTAACCCAGGTCATCTTTAGAAACCTCGCTGAGGTTAAATGTAATGGTCGTCTGAAGAAGAAGGTGACCAAAGCGCAGCGTGGTAAGTGTTCATCATTTATTAAATAAAAACTGAACACTGAAATACAAAAAACAACAAAGAGAACGACCGAAACAGTTCTGTCTGGTGCAGACACAAAAAACAGAAAACAACTACCCACAACACACAGGTGGAAAAAGGCTACCTAAGTATGGTTCTCAATCAGAGACAACGATAGACAGCTGCTTCTGATTGAGAACCACACACGGCCAAACACAAAGAAATAGAAAGCATAGAAAAATTAACATAGAATGCAAGACATAGAATGCACTCCCCAACTCACACCCTGACCAAACCAAAATAGAGACATAAAAAGGATCTCTAAGGTCAGGGCGTGACATTAAATTGACTAAAATAGGTCTGTGAGCAAAGGGCCCCTCCCTTCTAAATGTATGGAAGGCCCCACTACTGTTCATTCTATGGTGTAACTACTGCAGATTGAACCCAACCCAGTCTGCAGCACAGCTAGGAGCAGCTACTGATCTGCATCTTATGACAGGCAGGGAAAAGTCTAGATGTTTCTGCTCACTGGCTAAATAAGAATTTATTGAAGGCTGCATGATTGGCCAAGAGCCAAATGGTATCATTTTCATGACACGAGCAGAAATACTGTGTATAATCATCACTGCATTTAATGTCAGAGGCAAAGCACCACAAAATCGCAGAGAAAGATTTTTCTAAATTTAAGCTTTTCCAAAAACAAAATATTTGACAGTGCTGCAAATGAGGGTACTATAACTACTGGCAAATGACTTCTGTTACTTTCAACCAAAATATCTCTTTCCTCAATTCCTCAACTCAAAGCTGCTCAGCCCAAAAAAAACACACAAAAAAACAGAGGGTGGGAAGCGATGCAGAGAGGGGAAGGAAACATGTATTTTTGTGAATCATCTCTTTGGCAAGTCCTCCTCTTTCTTTCTCAGATGATCAGAGCACATGCTTCCTTCTGTCAGCTGATCTGTGTGAGGCTGAGCACCAGGAGGTGCAGCAGAGAGCCTGGGAGAGATTTGCCCTGTGTTTTCCTTTCATGAGAGCAAAAACACACATGAAGGCCCAAACAGTATCAAACGCAGCCAGGCAAAAAGTGGCTATGGGAGCACATCTAAATATGGTTATGCTATCCCTCTAAGGGGGAATGCCACACAGCCAGAAACAAACGAATAAAACATAGGACAATGCACAACGTGTCTGTTAGCAGTGGGGCCATGCTCACTGTCATCCCGGGACCTCTATACCAGGAAGACCCTAAAAAGGATCAAAGACTCCAGCCACCCAAGTCACTGTCTGTTCTCTCTGCTAACGCACGACAAGCAGTACCGAAGAGCCAAGTCTGGCACGAAAATGCTCCTGAACAGATTCTACCTCAAAGCCATAAGACTGCTGAACAGTTAAACAGCTAGCTGGACTTTCTGCTTTTCACCCCCTACCTACATGTACTGAGTAGAGGTCGACCGATTCATCGGAATGGCCGATTAATTAGGGCCGATTTCAAGTTTTCATAACAATCGGAAATCGGTAATTTTGGACGCCGATTTTGCCGATTTTTTTAAAATTTATTTATTATTTTACACCTTTATTTAACTAGGCAAGTCAGTTAAGAACACATTCTTAATTTCAATGACGGCCTAGGAACGGTGGGTTAACTGCCTTGTTCAGGGGCAGAACGACAGATTTTTACCTTGTCAGCTCAGGGATTCAATCTTGCAACCTTACGGTTAACTAGTCCAACGCTCTAACCACCTGCCTCACGAGGAGCCCGCCTGTTACGCGAATGCAGTAAGAAGCCAATGTAAGTTGCTAGCTAGCATTAAACGTATCTTATAAAAACAATCAATCAATCAATCATAATCACTAGTTATAACTACACATGGTTGATGATATTACTAGTTTATCTAGCGTGTCCTGCGTTGCATATAATCGATGCAGTGCGCATTCGCAAAAAAGGACTGTCGTTGCTCCAACATGTACCTAACCATAAACATCAATGCCTTTCTTAAAATCAATATACAGAAGTATATATTTTTAAACCTGCATATTTAGCTAAAAGAAATCCAGGTTAGCAGGCAATTAATTAACCAGTGAAAATTGTGTCACTTCTCTTGCGTTCATTGCCGCAGAGTCAGGGTATATGCAACAGTTTGGGCGCGCCTGGGCTCAGTTGCGAACTAATTTGCCAGAATTTTACGTAATTATGACCATAACATTTGAAGGCTGTGTGCAAATGTTAACAGGAATAGTTTAGAACTGATGGATGCCACCCGTTGATAAAATACGGAACGGGTCCGCTTATTCAGCATAATAATGTTTTTGTTTTGCAGTAGATGCTAGTTTCGGATTCCACCATATTAAGCACCTAAGGCTCGTTTTCTCAAGTGTGTTATTATGCTTATAATTATAAGTCTATGATTTGCGTAGAACGCAGGTCGACTGAGCGATGGTGAGCACCAAGGCTCGTAAGCATTCATTCAAACAGCACTTTCGTCTGTTTTGCCAGCACTCTGCTGTTTATAATAATTCAAGCCTTTCTCAACTCCTGTGAGATTTATGCTGGTGTTAACCGATGTGAAATGGCTAGCTAGTTAGGGGGTGCGTGCTAATGCGTTTCAAACGTTCCCGCTCTGTAGACTTGGTAGTAGTTATTCCCCTTGCTCTGCAATGGCTACGCTGCTGAGGGTGGCTGTTGTCGATCTGTTCCTGGTTCGAGCCCAGGTAACGGCGAGGAGAGGGATGGAAGCATTACTTTACAACTGCCAATACTAAAGTGCCTATAAGAACATCCAATAGTCAAAGTATATTGAAATACAATCGTCTAGAGAGAAATAGTCCTATAATCCTATAAGAATAACACCTAAAACTTCTTACCTGGGAATATTGAAGACTCATGTTAAAAGGAACCACCAGCTTTCATATGTTCTCATGTTCTGAGCAAGGAACTTAAACGTCTTACATGGCACATATTGCACTTTTACTTTCTTCTCCAACACTTTGTTTTTGCATTATTTAAACCAAATTGAACATGTTTCATTATTTATTTGAGGCTAAATTGATTTTATTGATGTATTATATTAAGTTAAAATAAGTGTTAATTCAGTATTGTTGTAATTGTCATTATTACAAATAAAAAAATAAAAAATCTGCCGATTAATCGGTATCGTCTTTTTTTGGTCCTCCAATAATCGGTATCGGCGTTGAAAAATCATAATCGGTCGACCTCTAGTACTGAGTACTTCAATCAATCACCTAACCAAACCTACATGTACATATTACCTCAATCACCCAACTACCTCGTACCCCAGTACACTGACTAAGTACCGGTACTCCTTGTATATAGCCTGTATATAACCTTCATTGTTATTTTATTGTGTTATTTTATTGTGTTACTATTATATTTTATCTATTTGTTAATTTTCATACTTTTTAAACTGCATTGGTGGGAAAGGGCTCGTAAGTAAGTATTTCACTGTAAAGTCTACACTTGTTGTATTCGGCACATGTGAAATATACAATTTGATTAAAAAAAATACATATATATATTTTATCACACCACTATAACAACAAGGACCATAGGCTGAACTGAGAACTGTGGCACCACGTCAAAACCATGCTCTTCGATCAACAGCTCATATCAATTCCTAGTTGCTTGGCTCTCTCTCCATTATCGAGAGCAGCTTAAATTGCCTCCATGTTTTACATCATCCATCCATCCTGCACAAATAGATATTGATTGAAACCAATATAATTAAATACTTTTCTCCTGATGTGAAGTGTCTCCTCAGAGATCTGAACCCCTGTGCCCTTCTGCTTTCTCTGTGTTCTCATTTACTAAGTACAAGTCCACACAGCTGCTTCTGCACACAGAAACCAAATAAGGATCCTACCATAGAGTTTTGGTTTAAATTAATAGCTTAATGGTGGACTGGGGTTCAGCTGACATGAGAAGTCGAGAGGCTCACATGATTAACTTGGCTGAAGCTTTGGTGTAAATATTCTAACCACATACATAACTGATTGATGCTCAGTTCCCAAGGGCCCTGTACGTCTTTCACAGACACAAAACAAGTCTGGTTATATCACATATGCTAATACCCTTCTTCATTTCCTAAAATCAATATCTCTGACCTTGCCAAATGTCTGTTGTTATTTCAGAAACTCTGGCACAGTAATCATTGGATCAGGGTGCTTCTGTAACCAAGGAACCCTGGCACAGGGTTCTTCTGTAAACAAGGAACCCTGGCACAGGGTGCTTCTGTAACCAAGGAACCCTGGCACAGGGTGCTTCTGTAACCAAGGAACCCTGGCACAGGGTGCTTCTGTAACCAAGGAACCCTGGCACAGGGTGCTTCTGTAAACAAGGAACCCTGGGACAGGGTGCTTCTGTAACCAAGGAACCCTGGCACAGGGTGCTTCTGTAAACAAGGAACCCTGGCACAGGGTGCTTCTGTAAACAAGGAACCCTGGCACAGGGTGCTTCTGTAAACAAGGAACCCTGGCACAGGGTGCTTCTGTAAACAAGGAACCCTGGCACAGGGTGCTTCTGTAAACAAGGAACCCTGGCACAGGGTGCTTCTGTAAACAAGGAACTCTTACACTTTTATTTCTCTGAGATTTAGATGAATGATTATATTCTTTCTCCATTTTCATAGATCATTTTTATGTGGTCCTCACTAACAAAGGTTCAGAATGTATGAGTACCTTGTGTGACTGCAATGGCAAAACATTCAGTATGAAAACAAAACTTTTCTCTGATCATAGCTAGCTACTCTGACTAACATTTCTCATGCTCATCTTCTGGGGAACAGAATGTATTGTAATAATATTCTAAAACTCTGATATGTGATGGTACTCACTCCACCAAAACAACTTCTACACTTGAGCTGAGATAGAAAAACAAGGGTAGACTTTAATGCAGCAAAACCTAAATCCATTTAACCAAATTTCTATCAACTACACACGGACTATGTATAACAGCTAGTACACGATATCTAAGGAAGTCTCGAGCTGTTGCTCGACTGAGGTAGAATATCTCATGATAAGCTGTAGACCACACTATCTACCTAGAGAGTTTTCATCTGTATTTTTCGTAGCTGTTTTACATACCATCACATCTCCCTCTCCTCACAGTGTAGTGTGATATATTTAGGTAGTGGGATTTGTGTCTCTCCTTCTCTTTACAGTGTAGTGTGTTTATATGGTGTTGTCTCTCCGTCTCTCACAGTGTAGTGTGATTATAGGGTGTTGTCTCTCCGTCTCTTCACAGTTGTAGTGTGATTATAGGGTGTTGTCTCTCCGTCTCCTCACAGTGTAGTGTGATTATAGGGTGTTGTCTCTCCGTCTCCTCACAGAGTAGTGTGATTATAGGGTGTTGTCTCTCCGTCTCCTCACAGTGTGTGTATTATAGGGTGTTGTCTCTCCGTCTCCTCACAGAGTAGTGTGAGTTATAGGTTTGTCTTCGTCTCCTCACAGTGTGTTGTTTAGTGTTTGTCTCTCCGTCTCCTCACAGTGTTGTGTGATTTATAGGGTGTTGTCTCTCCGTCTCCTCACAGCAGTAGTGTGATTATAGGGTGTTGTCTCTCCATCTCTCACAGATGTATTGTTGTCGTTGATTATAGGGGTTGTCTCTCCGTCTCCTCACAGTGTTGTGTGATTATAGGTTTGTCTCTCCGTCTCCTCACAGAGTAGTGTGATTATAGTGTTGTCTCTCCTGCTCCTCACAGTGTAGTGTGATTTATAGGTGTTGTCTCTCCGTCTCCTCACAGTGTAGTGTGATTATAGGGTGTTGTCTCTCCATCTCCTTCACAGTGTAGTGTGATTATAGGTGGTGGTCCCTCCGTCTCCTCACGAGTAGTGTGATATAGGTGTTGTCTCTCCGTCTCCTCACAGGTAGTGTGATTATAGGGTGTTATCTCTCTCCTTCTCCTCACACGTGTAGTGTGATTATAGGTGTTTCTCTCCGTCTCCTTCACAGTTAGTGCTGATGCTATAGGTGTGTTGGTAGTTCTCCCTTCTCTTTCCAGTGTAGTGTTTATATGGTGTTGGCTCTTCCGTCTCTCACATGTAGTGTGATTATAGGGTTTGTCTCTCCGTCTCTTCACAGGTAGTGTGATTAATAGGTGTTTGCTCTCCGTCTCCTCAAGTGTAGTGTGATTATAGGGTGTTGTCTCTCCGTCCTCTCACAGAAGTAGTGTGATTATAGGGTGTTGTCTCTCCGTCTCCTCACAGAGTAGTGTGATTATAGGGTGTTGTCTCTCCGTCCCTCACAGTGTAGTGTGATTAGGTGTTATCTCTCCATCTCCTCACAGAGTAGTGTGATTATAGTGTTTGTCTCTCCGTCTCCTCACAGTGTAGTGTGATTATAGGTGTTGTCTCTCCGTCTCCTCACAGTGTAGTTGGATATAGGGTTTGTCTCTCCGTCTCCTCACAGAGTAGTTGATTATAGGGTGTTGTCTCTCCGTCTCCTCACAGAGTAGTGTGATTATAGGGTGTTGTCTCTCCTCTCTCACAGTTGTAGTGTGATATATGGTTTATCTCTCCATCTCCTCACAGAGTAGTGTGATTATAGGTGTTCTCTCTCGTCTCCTCACAGTTGTAGGTTGATTAATAGGTGTTGTCTCTCTGTCTCCTCACAGATAGTTGTGATTATAGGGTGTTGTCTCTCCGTCTCCTCACATGTGAGTTGATTATAGGTGTTGTCTCTCCTCTCCTCACAGGTTATAGTGTATTATAGGTGTTGTCTCTCCGTCTCCTCACAGAGTAGTGTTGATTATAGGGTGTTGTCTCTCCTCTCCTCACAGTGTAGTGTGATTTATAGGTGTTGTCTCTCCATCTCCTCACAGTGTAGTGTGATTTATAGGGTGTTGTCTTCCGTCTCCTCACAGAGTAGTGTGATTATAGGGTGTTGTCTCTCT
>NC_036863.1:2781598-2787335 GCF_002910315.2 Salvelinus sp. IW2-2015
TCAGAGCTGCACTAAGATAGCATTGAATGAGCTGTATCAGCCATAAGCAAACAAGAAAACAGTCGCCCAGAGGCAGCGCTCCTAGTAGCCATGGACTTTAATGTAGCGGAACTTAAATCTGTTCACCAAATTTCTATCAGCATGTTAAATGAGCAACCAGGGGGAAAAAAACTCTGGACCACCTTTACTCCACACACAGAGACGCATACAAAGCTCTCCCTCGCCCTCCATTTGGCAAATCTGACCATATTCATCCTCCTGATTCCTGCTTACAAGCACAAATTAAAGCATGAAGCACCAGTGACGGATCAATAAAAAAGTGGTCAGATGAAACAGATGCTAAACTACAGGACTGCTTGCTTAGCAAAGACTGGAATATGTTCCGGGATTCCTCCGATGGCATTGAGCAGTACACCACATCAGTCATTGGCTTCATCAATAGTGCATCGATGACGTTGTACCCACATATGACCAATAGTGAATACCCCAAACAGAAGCCATTGGATTACAGGCAAACATTGCGCGACTGAGTTAAAGCGGTGAGCTGCCGGCTTTTCAAGTGCGGGACTCTAAACCCGGAAAGCTTTATAAGTAATGCGCTATGCCCGCCCGAATTGAACAATGCAAACAAGCCAAAGCGTCAACACCAGGGCTAAAGCTGTATCGTACACCGTCTCCGATGGCTCGTCTAAGTGGCAGGGCTTGCAAACTACTTAGACTACAAGGGAAGCACAGCCGTGCGCTGCCAGTTGCACGAGCCTGCCAAGAGCTAAATCACTTCGTATGCTGCTTCGAGCATAGCAACATGAGGCATTGCATGAGAGCATCAGCTGTTCCAAGACCGACTATGTGATCACGCTCTCACGTAGCCGACGTGCAGTAAGACGCTTTAAACAACAGGTCAACATATCAAAGGCTGTTGGCTAGATCGGATAACAGACGTGTGCTCCGGGCATGCTGCTGACCACTGGCAAGGTGTCCAACTGAATTTTCAACATGTCCTGATTGAGTCTGTAATAACAAACATGTTTCTCAAGCAGACCAACCATAGTCCCTCGTGCTCAAGAACACTAAAGGCAAACCTGCCGTAATTGACATACAACCCGTGCACTCATGTCCGTAAAGCCATGAAGGGCTTGAAAGGCTGGTAAGAGCTCACTCAACACATATACCCAGAAACCCTAGACCCACTCCAATTGTGATACCGCCCAAACAGATCCACAGATGATACAATCTCAATTGCACTCCACACTTCACCTCCCACCGCAAAAGAGAACCTATGTGAGAATGCTTTCATGACTACAGCTCTGCGTTCAACACCATGTGCCCTCAAGCTCATCAATAACTGGAGCTTGGATAACACCTCCTCTAACTAGATCCTGGACATCCTGGCAGCCCACCCCAGGTGGTAGGTAGGTAACAACACATCTCCACGCTGACCCTCAACAACAGGGCCCTCAGGGGGTGCTAGTCCCCTCCTGTACTCCCTTTCCCACTCGACTGCGTGGCCAGGCATCGATCCAAACACATTAAGTTTGCGATGACAAGTGGTAGGCCGATCACCGACATGACGAAAGCAGCCTATAGTGGAGTGAGGTCACACAGACCTCTCTCAAGTGAGTTAAGACAAGAAGAGATGATGTTGTGAACCACAGGAAAAAGAGGGGAGCACGCCCCCATCACATCAACGGGGGCTGCAGTGGAAGCAGTTGAGAGCTTCAAGTTCCTCAGTGTCCAATCACACAAAACTAAATGGTCCAAAGCACACCACAATCAGTCATGAAGAGGCACGACACAACCTATCCCCCTCAGGAACTGAAAAAGTTGGGCATGGGCCTCAGATCATCAACCACGTTTTACAGCCTGTACCACTGCAGAGCATCTGACTGGTGCATCACTGCCTGGATATGGCTATAGCACTGCCGCCGTCCGACCGCAGGCACTACAGAGGGAGTGCGGAATCCCCAGATCACTGGGCGAGCTTCCCTGCCATCCATGGACTTAACAGGCGGTGACGAGGAAGGCCCTAAAATTGTCAAGACTCCAGCCACCCTAGTCATAGAACTGGTTCTCTCTGCTACACACAGCAAGCGGTACCGGTGAGTGCAAGTCTAGGTCCAAGAGGCTTCTAAACAGCTTCTACCCACAACCATAAGCTCCTGATTCACCTAATCAAAATGGCTACCCCAGACTATTTCGCATTTGCCCCCCCCCCCCCCCCCCCCCCTCCTTTACACTGCTGCTACTCTCTGTTTTGTCATCTTATGAATAGTGCACTTTAATAGGGCGACGCACAATTGGCATAGGTCGGTCCGGGTTAGGGCGGTTGGCCGTAGGAGGTTGCCGCTAGGGATATCTTGTCTCAGTAATGTAAAAATGTAATAAAATGTATGCACCTCTAACTGTAAGTCGCTCTGGATAAGAGCGTCTTGCTAAATGACTAAAATGTAAATTGTAAAAACATGTACGGTCCCCCGCCTGATAATATAGTCTCACTATTGTTATTTAATGCGGCTCTTAATTACTTGTTACTTTTATCTCTTATTCTTATCTGTAGTTTTTTTTTAACTGGCATTTTTGGTTAAGGGCTTGTAATAAGCACTTCACTGTAATACCTGTTGTATTCGGCGCATGTGACTAATAAAATTGGATTTTAATTTGATTTAAAAAGCCACAAATTAACAACGGTCACACCTACTAAAGCAATCGATCATGGTGAGTTACACTTTATTTCAACAGCAGTTTTTCCCTCTCCTTCTCTCTCGCAGTGTATGTGTGATTATAGGGTGTTATCTCCCTTCTCCTCACAGTGTAGTGTGATTATAGGGTGTTGTCTCTCCGCTCTCTCACAGTGTAGTGTGATATAGGGTGTTGTCTCTCCTTCTCTTTACAGGTAGTTGTTTATATGGTGTGTTCTCTCCGTCTCATCACAGTGTAGTGTGATTATAGGGTGTTGTCTCTCCGTCTCTCACAGTGTAGTGTGATTATAGGGTGTTGTCTCTCCGTCTCCTCACAGTTGTAGTTTGATTATAGGGTGTTGTCTCTCGTCTCCTCACAGAGTAGTGTGATTAATAGGGTGTTGTCTCTCCGTCTCCTCACAGTTTGTGTGATTATAGGTGTTGTCTCTCCGTCTCCTCACAGAGTAGTTGTGATTATAGGGTGTTGTCCTCGTCTCCTCACAGTGTGGTGATTATAGGGTGTTGTTCTCCGTCTCCTCACAGTGTTGTTGATTATAGGGTGTTGTCTCTCCGTCTCCTCACAGGTAGTGTGATTATAGGGTGTTGTCTCTCCATCTCTTCACAGTGTTGTGTCTCCTCACAGTGTAGTGTGATTATAGGGTGTTGTCTCTCCGTCTCCTCATAGTGTAGTGTGATTATAGGGTGTTGTCTCAACATCTCCTCTTCTCTCTGGTTCTTCACTCATTTTATCCTCCTTCATGCTCTCTTCCGCTAGTTTCAGCGTGACCTCAGTCTGATCTCAGACTTCACTTCAGTCTAGTTTATAGTGAACTAAAACTATGAGATGTAATTATACGCAAATGTTTTGATTGATATGTGTGCAACACAGCATCTACAGGGCTTCATGTCCACTTACTGTATGGCAGCCACTTGTATGTTCTCTACCTTATATAGGATCATACATATATCAGATCCCTCCTGACTTTTTACCTTACTGGATCCACACAGCATATATAGGATCATACATATATCAGATCCCTCCTGACTCTCTGTTTATCCTCTACTTGGTGAGTTTATATGATGAAAATCCCTTTAATATCCTTCCTCATTCCTATCATCCTCATCCCTATCATCCTCATCCCTTTCTTTCTCATCCCTCTCATCCCTCTCATCCCTCTCTTCCTCATCCCTCTCATCCTCATCCCTCTCATCCCTCTCATCTTATCAGCTTATCTCAGTGGGACTGTTAACTACAAGCACCAGCCCTCCGTGTCCCCGTCTCCCTTGGCCAGATCCCAATCCAAAAATCAAATCTGTGACACAGAGCTCTCCTACGTGGTGTTTACCCCTCTGTTACATCATGTCCGGCTGAGACCTGGGAGGTTGGGCTGCTGGACCCAGGGGTCTGGGCTGCTAGAACCAGGGGTCTGGGCTGCTAGAACCAGGGGTCTGGGCTGCTGGACCCAGGGGTCTGGGCTGCTGGACCCAGGGGTCTGGGCTGCTGGACCCAGAGGTCTGGGCTGCTAGAACCAGGGGGCTGGGCTGCTGGACCCAGGGGTCTGGGCTGCTGGACCCAGACTGGGCTGCTGAAACCAGGGGAGGGCTGCTAGAACCAGGGGCTGGGCTGCTGGACCCAGGGCTCATGGCGCTGCTGGAACCAGGGGGCTGGGCTGCTGGACCCAGGGGGCTGGGCTGCTGGAACCAGGGGGATGGGCTGCTGGAACCAGGGGGCTGGGCTGCTGGACCCAGTGGGGGCTGGGCTGCTGGACCCAGTGGGGGCCGGGCTGCTGGACCCAGTGGGGGCCGAGCTGCTGGACCCAGTGGGCGCCGGGCTGCTGGACCCAGGGGGCCGGGCTGCTGGACCCAGTGGAGGCTGCCAACATCACCATCACCCACTGGCCGTAGGTTGAAGAGTGGCTCATCTTGGCTCACAAAAGCGGGCCAAAACACACAGGCTGACAACAGGGGGAACTGCTAGAGGTTGAAAGAGGAAGAGAAGGTAGAGAAGGTAGAGAGAGGTAGAGACAGGTAGAGAAGGTAGAGAGAGGTAAAAATCAAAAGTAACAGTGAGTATCTGGTGTGGCCACCAGCTGCATTAAGTACTGCAGTGCATCTCCTCCTCGTGGACTGCACCAGATTTGCCAGTTCTTGCTGTGAGATGTTGCCCCACTCTTCCACCAAGGCACCTGCAAGTTCCCAGACATTTCTGGGGGGGAACGGCCCTAGTCCTCACCCTCCGATCCAACAGGTCCCAGACGTGCTCAATGGGATTGAGATCCGGGCTCTTCGCTGGCCATGGCAGAACACTGACATTCCTGTCTTGCAGGAAATCACGCACAGAACGAGCAGTATGGCTGGTGGCATTGTCATGCTGGAGGGTTATGTCAGGATGAGCCTGCAGAAAGGGTACCACATGAGGGAGAAGGATATCTTCCCTGTAACGCACAGCGTTGAGATTGCCTGCAATGACAACAAGCTAAGTCCGATGATGCTGTGACACACCGACCTCAGACCATGACGGACCCTCCACCTCCAAATCGATCCCGCTCCAGAGTACAGGCTTCGGTGTAACACTCATTCCTTCGACGATAAACGCGAATCCGACCATCGCCCCTGGTGAGACAAAATCGCAATTCGTCAGTGAAAAGCACTTTTTGCCAGTCCTGTCTGGTCCAGCAACGGTGGATTTGTGCCCATAGGCGACGTTGTTGCCGGTGATGTCTTGTAAGAACCTACCTTACAACAGGCCTACAAGCCCTCAGTCCAGCCTCTCTCAGCCTATTGCGGACAGTGTGAGCACTGATGTAGGGATTGTGCAATCCTGGTGTAACTCGGGCAGTTCTTATTGCCATCCTGTACCTGTCCCGCAGGTGTGATGTTCGGATGTACCGATCCTGTGCAGATGTTGTTACACGTGGTGTGCCACTGCGAGGACGATCAGCTCCCTGTAGCACTGTCTTGGCATCTCACAGTACGGACATTGCAATTTATTGCCCTGGCCACATCTGCAGTCCTCATGCCTCCTTGCAGCATGCCTAAGGCACGTTCACGCAGATGAG